>NW_015505598.1:2108187-2171850 GCF_001515645.1 Sinocyclocheilus grahami | reverse complement strand
ACTTTGCCACATTCTTCATTAATAAAATTAAAACCATCAGTGCACAATTTGCCACACCACAATCTGTCAAGCACATCTTACCAGCAAACATACACTCGTTTTCATCCTTCTCTCCACTCTCTGAGGCAGAAGTCTCCAAATTCATCCTTTCTAATCATCCTACTATTTGTCCGCTTGATCCTATTCCATCTCAACTCCTTCAAGCCATTTCTCCTGCAGTTGTACCTGCACTCACTCACATCAACACATCCCTTCACACTGGTGTTTTTCCCTCAACATTTAGACAGGCTCGTATAACCCCATTACTGAAGAACCCCACCCATAACCCATCTCTTTTAGAGAACTACAGACCAGTTTCCCTTCTTCCTTTCATTGCAAAAACACTTGAACGAGTTGTGTTCAACCAAGTCTCTGCCTTTCTCACACAGAAAGACCTCCTGGACAGCAACCAGTCTGGTTTCAGAAGTGGACATTCAATGAAGACTGCCTTGCTCTCAGTTGGTGAAGCCCTAAGACTGGCAAGAGCGGATTCCAAATCTTCAATACTTATCTTGTTGGATCTGTCCACTGCTTTTTACACAGTTAACCACCAGATTCTCCTGTCAAACCTATTTGCAAAGGGCATCTCAGGAACTGCAATCCAGTGGTTTGAGTCTTACCTCTCAGAAAGGTCCTTAAAGGTATCTTGGAGAGGTGAGGTGTCCAAGTTGCAACATATAACTACTGGGGTGCCTCAGAGCTCAGTTCTTGGACCACTTCTCTTTTCTGTTTACATGGCATCACTAGGCTCTGTCATTCAGAAACATGGCTTTTCATATCACTGCTATGCTGATGACACTCAACTCTACCTCTCATTCCATCCTGATTATCCAGCGATAGCTACTTGCATCTCAGCTTGTTTAACAGACATATCTTGCTGGATGAAGGACCATCACCTTCAACTCAACCTTGCCAAGACAGAACTGCTTGTGGTTCCATCAAATCCATCGTTTCATCACAATTTCATCGTCCAGTTAGGCACATCAACCATAACTCCTTCAAAAACAACCAGAAACCTTGGAGTTATGATTGATGATGAGATAACTTTCTCAGACCACATTGCTAAAACTGTCCGGTCCTGCAGATTTGCTTTATTCAACATCAAGAAGATCAGGCCCATTCTTTCGGAACATGTTGCACAACTCCTTGTTCAAGCTCTTGTTCTGTCCAGACTGGACTACTGCAATTCTCTCTTGGCAGGTCTTCCAGCCAGTTTTATCAAACCTTTACAATTAATCCAAAACGCGGCAGCAAGATTAATGAGCCGAAAAGAATGCACGTCACACCTCTGTTTATCAATTTGCACTGGCTACCAATAGCTGCTCACATAAAATTCAAGGCATTAATGTTTGCCTACAAAACCATCACTGGCTCTGCACCCCTTTACCTAAATTCATTACTTCAGAGGTATGTGCCCTTTAGAAGCTTGCATTCTGCAAGTGAACCGGGCATTATTGTGCCATCCCAAAGAGGCACAAAATCACTTTCATGAACTTTTACATTAAATGTTTCCTCCTGGTGAAATTACTTGCCCAACTCAATCCGAACAGCTGAGTCCTTAGCCATCTTCAAGAATCAGCAAAAAACACATATCTTCCATCTTTATTTGACCCTCTAACTCTAGTACTCTGTATTCTAATTCTATTATATTCTAAAAAAAACTTGCCCCTTTTAGACGTGCACTCTATTCATTTACTAACTGCTTGTTTTCTTAAAAAAAAAAAAAAACTAACACTAGCTTCTCTATACTTTTTGTATTCTATCTATTTGTTTTCTTTTTATTTACTATACAATTAACAAAAAGCAAAAAAGGCCTCTAACACTAGCTTGCTCTATTCTTTTTCTATTCTATCTGTTTCTTTTTATCTATTACATAATAATAATAAAAAAAACTTGCTACCTGTACTGCGTTTAGACTAACTGAGACTTGTCATAGCACTTGCTTATCAATTTGAATTGCTTCCATTGTCCTCATTTGTAAGTCGCTTTGCATAAAAGCGTCTGCTAAATGACAATGTAAATGATGGTTGAGACTAAATATATTTACTATTTCAAAAATATATTTCATTGAGCTTCACTGCTTGCAACATATATTTTAAATATATTTTAAATATATTTTCGCCACAAAAAGTTATGATCAAACTCACCTGATACTGTCAGTGTAACTTTATCACTCATTTGTGACCAGCGTGATCCTTCTGTGTCTGATCTTTCACAGGAGTATTTACCTGCGTCAGACTCAGTAACAGACCAGAATGTGTGTTCCTGTAGTTCACTGAAAACACTGGTTGAACCTTCTTTATACCAGATGTAGCGCCAGCTAGTGACTCCTTCACCATATATGTCACATCTGAGAGTGACTTTCTCTCCTCTGAATACATGTTGAGCAGGTTTAATGATCACTCTGGGTTTTGGTCTTTCTGTACAATGACAACAATTCACAATGAAAATAATGTAATGAATTATTTAATAAATAAAAATAAAAAGTGTTTATTCTGTATGAACACTTAATTGTAAAACACACACCAAATCAAGTTAGAATGAAGTGTTCTTCGATTTAATCAGTATCTTGCTAAATCATTTTTATTGTGTTCTCAGCGAAAAGGGAGATACTTGCCGTGTATTATCACTACTACTGGCGCACTGTAATCTGTGTGATATTCTCTTCTTCGTGCTCTGCACCTGTACTCTCCTCCATCAGAGACTTTCACACTTTTGATTATTTTAGTTGCAGCTTCAGTAGATTCAGTTTTTGAGTCTTTTCTCCAGAGAAACTCCCATCCATTCTGTGTCTGAATCCCTTCACATCTCAGAGTAACTGAGTCTCCAGTGAACACTGAACTCTGAGGCTTCACAGTCAGAGCTGGTTTAGGAAAACCTGTCAATATAAAGTTAGTGGGAGCATGAGTTATTAATGTTTTTCAGCTGAAGATTGTGTCCTCTTACTAGTAAATCATTATTGCATCTTGAGTTTAAAGGAAAAGTAAGAAATAAATCTGTAAGAATCAATCAAAGGATAAACCTTATAAAACAAAAAATATATGGAAATATGCTGCAAAGTATAATGTGATATAATACATAATACATAATACATTTGACCATGCCGTTACATTAATGCATTGACCATGTATGGCTATATATTGACACAAATTAAAATATTTAGAAATTAAGACAAAAATAACATTATATGTAATATTCGTTAAGTTTTATATTTTTGTATTGTGTAAATATATTGCATATACATGTTCCCATATGTACACACATACATTCACGGAATGAATTACAGTGAATTTTGCTAGTTCCCAGCATGCCTTGCTTCTGACTGTTAAAGGAGAGTAAATATTAAAATGAAATGTTATTTCATGAGTTTCTGCTCAACATTAACATGGGGGGGGGGGGTCTGGTAGTGTTTAATGTATTATTATTATTATTATTTTATTTAAAAGGGTTTTTGGTATGTTTGAGGTTTTGGGGCTACTGTTGTGCTGAAGTGTAGAGCCTGTGATTAGGATGATGATTAAGAAGTAATGGCTGTGCACTTTTTAGCATGCATGTGTGGTTTTGCTATTGTTGACTAGTTATATATGAAATATATGCAGTGTGTATATATACACTGAACAAAATTATAAATGCAACACTTTTGTTTTTGCCCCCATTTTTCATGAGCTGAACTCAAAGATCTAAGACTTTTTCTATGTACACAAAAGGCCTATTTCTCTCAAATATTGTTCACAAATCTGTCTAAATCTGTGTTAGTGAGCACTTCTCCTTTGCCGAGATAATCCATCCACCTCACAGGTGTGGCATATCAAGATGCTGATTAGACAGCATGATTATTGCACAGGTGTGCCTTAGGCTGGCCACAATAAAAGGCCACTCTAAAATGTGCAGTTTCACATACACATACATTCAAAATGCCATCAATAAAATGTACCTGTGTTCGTTGTCCATAACATATGCCTGCCCATACCATAACCCCACCGCTACCATGGGCCACTCGATCCACAACGTTGACATCAGCAAACCGAGTCTTAGATCTTTGAGTTCAGCTCATGACAAATGGGGGCAAAAACAAAAGTGTTGCGTTTATAATTTCGTTCAGTGTATATATATATATATACATATACTGTATATACACATATATATATACAGCCACACAGCGGCACATTGATTCAGTGAGGTGGCAATATGTCTCCTGGGGTATCTGGTATGATATTTTCAATAGCAGGTCCTCCTGTTCCTGTACATTGCAGGGTGGTGGTAATAAAGGGCAAACCCGCTTTTTTGCTCCATTTCATGTGTCGTTGACGTGAAGTTAGCATGGGGACCCGGCTGGGCGCTGACACATTGCCCTGATCACCACTGTTTAGCTGATGATGATTTGCCACACTGTGGCCCTGCAGTTGCTGTGAACAATGTTCGACAGTCTCAGCTGGACGATGGTTTGATGTTAGGATATCTGTGCACCACTTTTGATACGTAGCCTACTCACTTCAGCGGCACGTGAACAAACCACAAGGCCTGCTGTTTACCATCTCTTATTACATGTACAACAAAAAATTCAAGGACACAAAGGTGCAAAAACCAACTTAGACAGGGTTCAAACCCACAACCTTTAGGTTAACAGTCCAGAGCTTGAACTACTGTGCCACACCACCTACATCTGTAGCAGCAGCCAAAGACACACATCTTACCAGAGTTTTGTGCAGATACAGCAGTTTACAATAAAATCCTAAATGGCAAAGAGGTCAACAAAGGAAAAAATTTCCAAAAAAAGTCTCATTTCTGACCACTATGTGGAACTGTTACCAAATACAAGACCATGCCTAAAAAGCTTATTTAAACAGAGATGTGTTGCAGAGAAACATCAGAACTATTTTCATAGGGTGTCATTCGGTATTAGTTGAACAATCAAACCTTGTTTAAAATTTAAACCTTGTTTGACAATCATATGAGCCAATTTCGTTTAAAAAAAGAAAGAAAAAGAGATACAACAACAGATGACAATATATTTTACAATGTCTGAATATCAAGACTTCAAAAACTGAAATCATCTTCATTTTGAGATCAGGATAAGAATCCTGTTTTTAGCCAAAGATTCAAAGTTATAAAAAGGGCAACACAAATTTGGTCCTCGGCAACCAAAAATCTGATCACTTTTTAACATTTAAGAAAACTGCTCTGGGAGCTGACATTGAGAAATCACTCATTAATAACACATTAAACGTGTGTTTGTGTGTTTATGAAGAGATGATCACACTCACCTGATACTGTCAGTGTAACTTTATCACTCATTTGTGACCAGCGTGATCCTTCTGTGTCTGATCTTTCACAGGAGTATTTACCTGCGTCAGACTCAGTAACAGACCAGAATGTGTGTTCCTGTAGTTCACTGAAAACACTGGTTGAACCTTCTTTATACCAGATGTAGCGCCAGCTAGTGACTCCTTCACCATATATGTCACATCTGAGAGTGACTTTCTCTCCTCTGAATACGTGTTGAGCAGGTTTAATGATCACTCTGGGTTTTGTTTTTTCTGTACAACGACAACAATTCACAATAAAAAATAATGTGAATAATAAAATAATAAAACGAGCTGTTTTACTGTATATACAGTTTATTGCAAAACACACATGCTATATCGGGCTAGACTGTATTGTTCTCTATAGCTGTTACAGTCACTTAGTTACTGTCTTATGAAACATTTTCACTAATTTCTCAGAGCAGTTCATTATGTGAAGAAAGATATTCGCCGTGTATCGTCACTGCTATTGGCTCACTGGAATTTCTTCGTCTAGTTACAACACAGAATAACTTAAGGTGTATTTATAATCATTTATAATCATAACACTCTTTTTACATCATTTGATTTAATAACCCAATTTGAAGCAAAAACAGAATGTTCTGACTAGCTTTGTGAAATTATACTACATGCCTGAACGAAGCAAACAGCGAAGCTCTGTATGGGACGCAGATTCTCTCTCTGACAGCAGGAGGCGCTGATACAGCATTTCCTTGGTTATCGCAGTAAACAAAGCAGAGCTGGGCTGAAACACTGCTTTAATGTGAATTATACGAGATGAAAAATGATAAGCATTGAAACGCAGTTTGTGCAAGTCCAGAACAGAGATCGGCTGCAATAAAACAATAAACGGCCGGTTGCCGATCGCGTAAGTTCCAGAGGAAGCTCCTTCGGCCGTCATATACACACATGACTGATCACTCGCACCAACAGGAGGACGATTGTGTTACTTTCTACAGTGCACTCAACCTGAAAGATTCCTACACTTTCAGTCATTGAGGATACATGAAAAACAGCGCATACCGCAGGAACGGTATAACGGAAAATATTAGCGGTTTTGAAACCGTGAAATTTTCAAATCGCGGTATACCTTGAAACCGGTAATCGGCCCATGCCTAGTTCTGACACATCCCACTTCCACTGATTACCTTTCGCTACTGTCTTGATAACTTTGGGTATGTAAAATCTTTGAAGTGTATCCCGTCAGTGCGGAATTATGACGAATGTCAATCTAGAGTGACGTAAATGCCGCATGAAATCCGACATGACCGTACACACTGCGGTCACATTGCAAAACATCTGACATGGATCGGATTTAGTACCACATATAGAAGGGGCACAAATCAGAATTGAAAAGATCAGATTCTGTGCTGTTCACACTGTCATGACAAAAACAGATCTGAGTCACATGTGAGCAAAAAAATCAGATTTGGGCCACATTTGCCTGCAGTGTGAACGTACATGTAAGTTTTGGACAGAAATTTTGCCATGATTCAGTATCAATGTAACGACATGAAGATTGGGGATACAAATGCAGTTTATTAGGATAATCCATACACAGGGTAGTCCAAAGGGTAGCAAACGGGTCAGAAAACTGAGACAAAACCAGGAAACAAGGCAAAATCCAAACAAGACACATGGACCAGGAGCCGCAGACTCAGAGAAGCAGTGTGACAACAACCAAGACTAAGCAACGAATGAGTGAAAAACCAGGCTTTAAATACAGTGAGACTAATGAGGTAACAAGACACAGGTGAATGCAATCAATGATCAAGAGTCCAGACAAAGGATTATGGGGAATGTAGTTTTGAGGGAATGACAACAGTGTGAGGTGCACTCTTAAAAATAAAGGTGCTTCACGATGCCATAGAAGAACCTTTTTGTCTAAATGGTTCCATAAAGAACCTTCAACATCAGAAGAACCCTTCTGTTTCACAAAAGGTTCTTCGTGGCGAAAGAAGGTTCTTCAGATTATAAAAAGGTAAGAAAGAGATGGTTCTTTAAAGAACCTTTGACTGAATGCTTCTTTGTGGAACCAAAAATGGTTCTTCTATGGCATCGCTTGAAGAACCTTTTGAAGCACCTTTATTTTTAAGAGTGTGGAGTGCCCTCTGGAAGAGCTCATGGGCAATCCAGCCGGTGACCATAACAATCAAACTGAACAGCATTAATTTTCCATTAAGTAATATTCCAGTATGAACAAGGAACATGAAACAACACTTTGATGGATATTTATTGTAATTATGGTATTATCTGTATTTATAACTCTATTGAAGTAAATAAGCAGAAACTAGTGATCAGCTGCTACTTTCACACTGGTTAATGCCACCGAGCTCAAACTGAACAAACCAAACCACAACTAAGAGCTGACCTCTATCTGATTCTCTTCTCTGACACAGATGGTGTTGAGTTTGGCTCTGATATTTTTCTACCTGTGAACACATTTTAATATTCATACAACAAGACAAGGGATATAAATCAAGGGATTTAACGGTTTTTATGCTTTTTCTTAATCAATCTTAATCGGTTTATCTTAATTAATCTGGCTGCTTAATGATTCAAATAACAATTATTTTAGTACTTTTGAAGAAACTAAATTTAATCTTCCTCAGAAGTCTGTTCGGTTCTTTAAAAAGGTCATAGGTGTCATTTACAGTTGTAAACAGTTGCACATATTATTAGCTCATACACACACACACACAGACACACACACACACACACACACACACATTTCCTCTGACACACAAAAGGGTTAATTATGAAAAAAATTTATATATATGGCAAACAGTTCTTTATCATCAGTGGACAGTCACACGGTAGAGTCATGTCGAATGTAACTTATTGATGGGTAACATTGACAATTTAAAATCATTTCTTTTAGACTCATTTCAAAGAACTTTTTTTATTGATTTAAATTGTATAAATACATTTAAGATAGATAATGTTGACTTGGTGTGACTTGAAACATTGGGTGCGCAAAGTATTTGTCTGAGATTATAATATACCTTAACGGGTAAAATATAATTTTTGTGAAGTGTGTCCCATCAGGTAATGAAAAGTTCTACACACACTTGTGGTCTTCATCCTTATTTGAACACTTGGGCCAAATACAAGAAATACGTCATATAAGTAGTCAAGTGATCAAGTGCAAAGACCACAAATGTAGGTATTTGGACAAGGGGTGAGTGTGAAATGAAGTACTACAGAAAAATAAAAGAGTGTGAAGAGAAGCTCACATCAGAGTTTTTCAGATCTTGTTTTATTCTTGCTTCATGCAGAATGACACTCAACACATAAGACCACTTTTGCTTTCATAAATATGTAACCTTATTACAGTGTCTATTCCATTGCTTTAGACAAAAAAAAGCATTATATTAGCCACTTATCATTGACCTCAGACCATAGTCTAAAAGATTTCCCAAAACTATTAACACTGTTCACTGTTTCACTGTTCACTGTTTCACTTGTGTTTCAACTCTAAACACACATTCAGTTCTTAACACCTTCACAATGTCACCACAACCGGCAGTTCTCACCATGTGAACAATAGTGTGCAACATTTGTACACACCTGTCAGAACCACAGTATGTGTAAAAATAAGCATGTGTGAATTTGTGCGGTGGGTTAAAAAAAAAACCTGCACGTTCAGAAATTTTTTCAAACTTGATAGTATTCTTTTTTTCTGGATATTAACTGTAAGCATGTCTGTAAATTACAGTAATATTATGCTGCAAATAATACCAAAATAGACATTTAGAGATTAAATATTATTCATTAAAGTAAATGGTGGCCTTTATTCTGCCTTTATTGACACTGCAAGACTTTTTTTTTAACAAAGCATCAGCTGCAGAAATAGTTTCTTTATTTAAAGGGGTCCTATTATGCTCTTTTACAAACTCTGGATTTTGTTTTGGGGGTGTACTAGAACAGGCTCTCATACTAGTTTGTTCGAAAAACATTATTTTTCCACATATTTTACATTATTACAACTCTCTCCCCAGCCTGGCATGAACGGCTCGAATAGTTCCTGTATCAAATGAAGGCCTGCCTTCTGAAATACGAAATGTGCTGTGATTGGTTAGCTGGGCCAGTGTGTACTGTGATTGGTTAGCTGGGCCAGTGTGTGCTGTGATTGGTTAGCTGGGCCAGTGTGTGCCGTGATTGGTTAGCTGGGCCAGTGTGTGCCGTGATTGGTTAGCTGGGCCAGTGTGTGTTGTGATTGGTTAGCTGGGCCAGTGTGTGCCGTGATTGGTTAGCTGGGCCAGTGTGTGCAGTGATTGGTTAGCTGGGCCAGTGTGTGCAGTGATTGGTTAGCTGGGCCAGTGTGTGCAGTGATTGGTTAGCTGGGCCAGTGTGTGCCGTGATTGGTTAGCTGGGCCAGTGTGTGCCGTGATTGGTTAGCTGGGCCAGTGTGTGCCGTGATTACCATAGCCGCCTGCGAGCTTCAGTGTAAATATTGCGTCAATTTAAATCAATTTAAGCGCGATTTAAACCCGGATGATTGTAATCACTCTAAGTTCGTCTGCCTTGGGAAAGCTAGCGTGTCTCCGACATAGTGATAACACTCGTTGCCTTCTCTAGTGCAGCTCAACCAGGTCTCGTCCCATTCGTCAGTATTTGTGATATCACAAATCCCGGAAAATATGAGTTGTAGTCCAAACGAGTCGTTCGTTGTAGTTTTTGAATAAAATATTTCCTTTTGAAGTGGGCTTTGAGCTTTGTAACTTTGCAGATCTTTTTTATGCTCAAACAGCAACATTACACATTACATCAAAGTTGAAAAAGTGAAAAAGCATAACAGGACCCCTTTAAAAAGGAAACAAACATACAAAAGCACAAAATACTGTTGCAGAATATTTCGTTACAAAGGTCTGGAGAGGGCAGAGGCGTTTGTTCCATATTACCAATAATACATTATTGGTAAAAAAGAGCAACAATCAAACTGGTTAAACAGGTTAACATCCATGTTTCTTGTTAAAGTTCTATGAAATCAAAATTGACACTTTCTATGTAGACATAAAAATAGACATAAAAACTGGTCAAATGTATGGCAGCACAGGCTGACAAATATTTACTATTAATGGAAATAATGGTTAAAGATTGTTAAAAAAGAAAAAAATTATGTCAATGACTAGAAGAAGTGGCTTCCAAACAAAAACAGTCAAATTAAGGAAAAATTGTCATAGAATCACACTGAAAACTTTGTAGAAGATGATCCAAGAGCAACTTTAATAGAAAAAAAAAACAATAATCCACACAAGGCAAAGGTAAGAAGCACCAGCATAAGAATACCCAGAAAACAGGATTCAGCAAAAACACAGAAGAACAGAGTGACAAATCAATACTTCAGCAACAAAGGTATGAGAACATGGTGTATTATATGGAGAGCTAAATGGGTAAATTACAAACAGCAGAAAGCAATGAAATGTGATAGTTGAGGCAAAGAGTGATGGGAATTGAAGTCCACAAGCAATAAACTATGATCCAGGAGGAGTGCCCTCTGGCGGCTGTCACTCCAGGAGATGGCTGTGACAAAAAATATGCGAATTTTTCTTGAATGTTTTAGAAAAAAAAACACTGTTACTTTACAGATATTTTCTAGATAATTATTGTGAAACGTTGTCTGTAAAATGTAAATCTATTGCAACTAAACATTAGCTAGCAACAGTACACATGAGCTAACTATCACAACATCAACAACTACACAGTTACTGCCTTTAAATAAAGCAACATGCAGCATAACATCAGTGTTTCTTGGTCTTCTGCTGGACTGAAGCACACACTCTACTCTTCAGCACAATGATAACCCACAAAACTCAGACAACAGAGACCATTTCAATCCCAACAGAACATTAAACACTAACACATCTCTCTAGATTTCAGCATCTTGACTTGTGTGGACTTTTGCCTTGTGGGTTATTAAAGACTACTACCTTGTGCGTGTATAA
Organism: Sinocyclocheilus grahami; assembly: GCF_001515645.1. Classification (NCBI taxonomy): domain Eukaryota; kingdom Metazoa; phylum Chordata; class Actinopteri; order Cypriniformes; family Cyprinidae; genus Sinocyclocheilus; species Sinocyclocheilus grahami. The sequence continues at coordinate 2,160,560 of NW_015505598.1, read as the reverse complement.
CTCATACTTCACAACGTGTTGTGACAATGTGATCAATAACATCCAGTTTCCTCCCTTCAAACACAATGTTCCTGTGTTTTAAGAAAGCAAGGATCTTTCCTCCAATGACTCTGGTTGTCTAGCAGCCCTCGTTCCTTACCTTCTCCAGTATCGGCCATGTGACCTCAGTTTCAGAGGAATCACTGTTGTGAACAGAGTTGAGTTTCCCCGGGAACAGTCGAGATTGAACAAAGAGAACTCTGTGAAGCACTTCGAGATTTGGATCACTTACAGAGAGCACCGGTACACCAGCATTTCAGCTCAAGCCACTGGGCCTAATGAGTTATTTGTTAGGAAAGTGCGCACTGTAAAAGTTTAATGTGAAATTACAGTATATTCCAGGTTAATCATTGCATTACTTCCACAGTAATTTCACAGTGGGACTTCTCTTGTATCTAACTGCATCATACTGTGTTTCTACAGTGTATGTGTACTATGAAGGCACCCAGCATACAATGCAGAATGAATCGATCATGTTGTAGTTTTTTATATATATATTTATATATTCTTGTTGGTTTTATTTGTGCTATTGAACTTGTTTTTGGTTCACTTTTAGCAGTTTGTGTTGTTAGTTTATTGTGTAATGCTGGATCCATACAAACAGTTGTGAATACGAAATACACTATTGATTAATTTTCCTGCTTAAAGCTCAAATAAAACTTCATGTTCATGATAAGAATAGTGCGACTATCTTGAAGTCAGAAAGCTAGCTTATTTCATGTTTCCAGCTTATCATTTCGACAAATGTTTTCAATTGTCACACCTCTGACATAAATAGATCAGAAATTTGAATATGAATGAGTTAAGTCCAAGATTCCAAACAAGTAATAGTCACTAATCACCATTATGGTGACTTCAAAACAATTAACAAATATAACAACTAAATTTCTCACAGTGGCACAGTTAAAGACAACTATAATGTGAATTCACGGTAAAACAAGAGCAGTAAATGACTGTGATGTTAACATCATTCTGCTGTCCATTCACAGTTATTGGTAAGAAAATGACCCAGCATGCACTCTTCACAGTAAATGTCTGACTGCAGTAATTAATTGTAAAATAATACTCTTTAATCCTGTGAATTCCTGGCCATTTTTTTCCAGCGTACATATGAAAGGTGAAAACCGAAAAGGTTTAATAGCTTCTCTTGGAAATGCTATTTCCAATTTTGCGCAGCACATGCATACAGTCGACATGACGATTTGCAAAATGATGACCATATACTTTTACAGTGCTTTCAACCATGTCACATTGACAAACATATTAAAGATTTTGTGCATTCAGCCAAATGTATATATTGTATTGTATTGCCTTTGATAGTTTGTCTCCATGTATGCAAGTAGATCTAAAACAAATCTTGTGGTTTTTATAGTTCGTACAATAGAGTAATAAATAGATTCTGTCACCACTAGCATCTAGATTTTTATTTGATCAAAAGAAAAAAAAATCTATTAATGGTGTTAATATTATCAAGGTAGGTAATTTAGCCTGCATGCTGTCCTTAATTGAGCTGACACTGATCCTGTGTTTATAGAAACAGGTGACATACCCTGGTAAAGTGATATGCTGATGTATGTGTCACCCATATGAGGCCCTCTTCAATATTTTACGCTGACACTGTTAGAAGCTTCCAGAATTGGTTCTCCATCATGTAATTCAATTGTAACACATTTCACAACAGAATTAATAAAAGTGGTTTCTGACTAAGAATTTTCCTTTTTATTTATTTGTTGATTTATTTTTTCATAATGAAGCTAATGCTTCAGCTAAATAATTAACCTCTGAAAATTGCATTTGTGTAACTCTGCTATTTCTCTGTTGTTACGTGCCACCGTTTGCCACCTGCTCTTGTTAGGTGATCTGCTGATGATTACTGGTGTGTATTTGGCTTTGCTGCTAACTGCAGGTAACATGGCCCCATGGCTTGAGTTTCAAGTTTTCTCTAGTCATCATTACGTCCTCATAATATAAAGGAAGAGACACAGAGATGATTTCAAGCATCCATACTTGATGTGTTCATTTATTGTTGTACTAGCTACACAGACTACAATATGAACACTATAGGGCAAAATTACCCTTTACAGAAACCTGTACTCCTCAGCTGTTCTTTCCAGCTCAGTGCTCACAAATAAAGTACTCGAACTCCCACCATACTAACCCTCCTCCCACAATCCTGGACCACACTTAAATGATCCCTGGGTCAGCTTTTAGTTCAGTTTGTTTACTTATTTTAAAAGTTAGCTTACAAATTTGTGGCAGGAAGTGTTTATGAACCAAAGATACATGTACAAGAAAATGTACGTGTTTCTCAAATTCCATTTGTACAAACAGATGAGAAAAATCATATAAATAATAAAGAAATCCAAATCACAATTTAAATCAGACACGGTTTTGATGGTTTAAAAAAAGATGATATTTTAAATTCTACAACATATAGTGAACACATAGTCAACTTGTTTGTGTTAAAATACATTGAAATCAAACATAAAATCTTAGTGCAACTAGTCCAAAAAACTAAAGGAATTGACCAATAAATGTAAAATCAGCTTTATACACCTCAGTTAGCTAAAAATGATGCTTCGTTGAGATTTCAGCTGAACGTGACAGACCTAGTTTGCATTTTCATAGCAATTACAAAAAGTCATTTCTCACTGTCAGTGTCATTACATTTTGAACAGCCAACATCGCACTTACACAGAGACCAAAGGCATCAAACATGTTTCTCCACGATGGAGAATGTGTGGCATATTTTCACTTTTTTTCCAGAAAATGATGCCTGTGCATTGAGCACTGCAACACTGAGTTCAGAGTTGTCCTTTGTTTGTTTCACACATAGTCTCTTCTGTCATAGCCTCCCCCACCGTTCGAGCGAGACGCAGGATACGGCATCCTAGACGGGTTATGTTTTTTCTCCTGTGGAGGGCAGGAGCAACAAAGCAACGATCCCCCCAAAATCAGGAGCACAGCTGCTGCCCAGCCGGTGTAGAGCGCCGCTCCCATCTCCCGTCTCCGGGCGTCAGGCAGCAAAGGGTTGTAAAAGTCCCTGATGATGCTGTTTGCAGACCAGGACACGGGAATCAGCTGCATAAGCCCAGCTACAATGAACAGCACACCTCCTAGGATCATGACTTTAGCTTTGGACGACTCTTCTTCAATGCAGTTAGTGCACTTCGCTCCTCCGATGGACACCAGTACAGCCAAGACGGTCAGAAGGATGGATATGACAGTCAGGGCTCGAGCTGCTTGAAGATCCTGAGAGAGAGCCAGCATGGAGTCATAGACTTTACACTGCATCTGTCCGGTGCTCTGAACCACGCAGGACATCCACAGGCCGTCCCAGATAATCTGAGCCGTCACAATGTTGGAGCCGATGAAGGCTGTGACCCTCCACATGGGGAGAGCACAAGCCACGATGGCCAAAAGCCACCCCAGCACACATGATACGATACCTATGAGCTCCAGGCCTAAAGACATGTCTTCTTAAAGGATCTGTGGCAGCTATGCAATGCCAGAGATGCTGGTAAAATAACTGGACAGCTGTGAGGGAACCTGCAGTATAAGCCTAATTTCAGCCAATGCATCGGAGCAAACAGAGCGCATCTGTGACAAAACAAGTGTCCTTTATACCCCAGATCAGGTAGAGAGGAGGAGTCTTTCAGGATGGAGACATTACACAAAGAAAGGGCTAGTCACACCAGAACAAAACCTGCCCTCCATTACTGGAAAGTTTTGGGAATTAAGAACAAAACATAGCTTCTTTGCACATCAATAGAGGCTGTCAATGCTTGTGCACAATGACATGAATTTATTTTATAAAGGTAGACAAAACACACAATTGTAAGATATTCTTTTGAATGGATGAGTCATTTTTCTGTATAGACACTGTGTCATGAAATTTCAGGATTTTCAAACACTCTCATTTATTATAATAAATGATATTCGCTTAAATTCTGATTCTGGCAAAATATCAGTGCTGGTACTGCTAGATCTCAGTGCTGCGTTTGACCCTGTTGATCATAACATACTTCTAGAGAGAATGGAAAACTGGGTCGGGCTTTCTGGGATGGTAATCAAATGGTCATACTTAGAAGGGAGAGGTTATTATGTGAGTATAGGAGAGCATAAGTCTAAGTGGACGATAATAAAATGCGGAGTCCCACAAGGATCAATTTGTGCACCGCTCTTGTTTAGCCTGTACATGCTCCCACTAAGTCAAATAATGAGAAAGAACCAAATTGCCTATCACAGCTAAGACACCCAGACTTATCTAGCCTTATTGCCAAATGACTACAGCCCCATTGACTCCCTTTGCCAATGCATTTATGAAATAAACTGCTGGATGTGCCAAAACTTTCTTCAGTTAAACAAGGAGAAAACTGAAGTCATTACATTTGGAAACAAAGATGAAGTTCTCAAGGTGAATGCATACCTTGACTCTAGGGGTTTGACAACTAAAAATCAAATCAGGAATCTTGGTATGATTCTGGAGACAGACCTTAGTTTCAGTGGTCATGTCAAAGCTGTAACTAAATCAGCATACTATCATCTCAAAAACATTGCAAGAATGAGAGGTTTTGTTTCCAGTCAAGACTTGGAGAAACTTGTTCATGCCTTTATCACCAGCAGGGTGGACTATTGTAATGATCTCCTCACCGGCCTTCCCAAGAAGACCATTAGACAGCTGCAGCTCATCCAGAACGCTGCTGCCAGAATTCTGACTAGAACCAGAAAATCTGAGCATATCACACCAGTCCTCAGGTCCTTACACTGGCTTCCAGTTATATTTAGTATTGATTTCAAAGTACTTTTACTCGTTTATAAATCACTCAATGACCTAGGACCTAAATACATAGCAGATATGCTCACTGAATATAAACCTAACAGAGCACTCAGATCATTAGGATCGAGTCAGTTAGAAATACCAAGGGTTCACACAAAACAAGGGGAATCCGCTTTTAGTTATTATGCCGCCCGCAGCTGGAATCAGCTTCCAGAAGAGATCAGATGTGCTAAAACGTTAGCCACAATTAAATCCAGACTCAAAACTCATATGTTTAGCTGTGCATTTAGTGAATGAGCACTGTGCTACGTCCGAACTGATTGCACTGTATTTTATGTATAACCTTTTTTCTATTCTTAACTGTTTTAATTCATTTAAAATCAATTTTTTATTTTAAAAGTTTTTAATTTCCTTGGTTTATTGTTGTGATTATTTTTTATGATTATTTTAATTCCTTTTATGTAAAGCACTTTGAATTACCATTGTGTATGAAATGTGCTATATAAATAAACTTGCCTTGCCTTGCCTTGCCAATTTCATAAAATACTTCTTTTAGAGAATGTTATTAATTTACTGTGTCTCAGACATCTGTTGCATTAGGCGATGCACAGCATGTTGCTATGGTAAATTCACAAGGAGAATTCACAGCATGACGTTAATTGCTGGATAATTAAAAACAGTGCAAACAGTTTCATAGATATTCATTCTTGCATTTCAGATCATTTTAGAAACTATCTGATTTTAAATGTGTTTATAGCTACACAGTAACGTGTCACGCGGTTACGCTTTGATTTGAACGAAAACAACGTATCCGTGTGACGCAGCTGACACAGAATAGCATATGCTGTTTACGTTCATTTTGGATATTCTCCAAAATGGCACCAGTATGACACGGAAAAGACGAATTGTTGAATAAAGTCATTATTTTTGTTATCTTTGCGTACAAAATGTATTCTTGTAGCTTCATAAAATTACGGTTGAACCCCTGATGTCACATGGATTATTTTACCGATCTCCTTGCTACGTTTCTGGACCTTGATCGCGGTAATTGCATTGCTGTCTATGGGAGGGTCAGAGAGCTCTCAGAATTCATCAAAAATATCTTAATTTGTGTTTAGAATGACATGAGGGTGAGTAATTAATGACAGAATTTCCATTTTTGGGTAAACTATCCCTTTAATTAAGTTGAAAATGCAAACTTTTGAGCATGTGTTTCAAAGTGCGCATTTTTATAAATGATGCCATTATCTTATCAGTGAATTTGTGAAAACGGCGATGTCATGCACGTGTGTATTACGTGTTCAGTCTGTAGGTTTGTGCGTATGAGTGTAGTGTTTCTTTACAAAGTGACATCACCAACTACTAGCCTGACATGAATAATACAGCATTTTCGGTAACACTTTAGATTGGGTAACACTATTCACCATTAGTTTCTTATGAGCATGCATATTACTTCCCATATTGACTGTTTATTAGTAGTACTTATAGAGCATATACTGTAATAATGCCTTATTCTGCATGACTATATTATACAGTAGATACCTAAACATAACTTTATATTTCCTTATTCACTAGACCTTTTATAGTATATGCCATATTGTCCACTATACACTGTGTATAACGTGAAGAACTCCAAAAGTTCTAGATTCTTTTAATTTTTACACAGACTTTACTATTGTGCACCAGAGATTACGCTGTTTTTGTTGATGGAAGCGATCTACTCCATCTATGTTTTGATCATCATTCTAAATCTGATCCGGATGTAGACTTTAATAAAAGCGTGATTTTCTCAGCTTTTTGTTCAAAATGTTGCTTTTACTTAATGAAAATTACTCACATTCAAATATTGATTAAAAAATGCAGGAAGGTAGGTTTTTTCTTTCATTTTACATTGTTCATATATTCATACAATAAAATATTCTGGGTGCCACTAAATGTTTTTGAAAATGATCACAAATGCTGAAAATAGCTTGCAACTTAAAAAAAAAAGTGTGGAAAGAGTTAATAAATTAAGTTAATTAGGACCCAAAAATCATGGAACATAGAAACAAATTAATTTGTATTTTTTTAATGAACGTGTTTTAAAGTTAATGTGGCACACATCATATAGATGCATGTAACGAAAAGTTTACAAAAACATGCTAAAACACTGAAATTTTAGTTGTTGGTAACACAATACTAAAAAGGACAACCTCGATATCAATATACACATGGCTATGAACATACTTTTGCATGTGCTTATTTTTAGTAATAATATAATACTTGCAATTCTTCTAAACTGCTTGCATGAACTTGGTAACAAAAGAAATGGCAAAACAGCAGAACTCACTGTCCAGAAACACACTGTCTTGTGCTGTATCATCACGTTCTCTGTTCAGGACACATATGAACAGAGTTGCAACACAAAAAGAGTACGTTTGTTCACACATAGTCTCGTTTGTCAAAGCCAGCGGGCGGTATAGACCGTGCAGCGGAGTAAACCATCCTGCTGGGTGGACCGTACCTATTCTTCTCCTGCGGGGGGCAGCTGCAGCAGAGAATCCCGCCTCCAATCAGCAGAAGGGCGCTACATGCCCACCCCAGGTAAAGAGACGCACCTATCTCCCTCTTTTGTGCCTCAATGATTACGGGGTTGTAGAAGGATCTGATGATACTGTGAGCAGACCAGCACACAGGGATCAAGTGCATGACCGCAGAGCAGATGAAGGTGACTCCAGCGGCGATCATGACTCTGGCTTTGGCCCGCTCCTCCTCTAGGCATTTAGTGCACTTGGCTCCTATAATGGAGAGTAGGAGTCCCAGTACTCCCATCACAATGGCAATCACACACAGAGCCCTGGCCGCCTGCAGGTCTGAGCTGAGAGCCAGCATGGAGTCGTAGACTTTGCACTGCATCTGGCCAGTGCTTTGCACTACACAGTTCATCCAGATTCCCTCCCATATGGTCTGCGCCGTCACGATGTTCACCCCGATGAAAGCCGTGACCTTCCACATGGGCAAAGCGCAAGACACGATGCCTACTATCCAACCGAACACAGCTAAGGTGACCCCTAATATCTCCAACCCCAGAGCTGCCATTCTGTTTTATACAAGAATGTGCTATGAAATGAATTCCATTCGCCAAGGAAAGGCTTTCGGCACAATGGCCCATGCTTTATAATGCAACGATGAGGAAGGTGGTTCTGGAAAAAGTCTCAGGGGATTGGCTAAACTTTGAGTGAGCTTAACCTTGGAGTGGAAACGAGTTAGTTTAATGATTTAGCTCTCTTCGTCTGGTATTTCCCACTCAGAGACCAAACAGCGGATAGATAACAAAAGCCCAGAGGAAACTGGTTAAAGGATAACTGCATGACAACAGCAAGTCTAGACTTTTGAGGAAAACTTTCAGTGGTTTAAAATTAAAATGCATGCTTCAGAACAGGTTTACCACAAGAGCAAACTTAAAGGGGTCATATGATGCTGCTAAAAATAACTTTATTTTATGTATTTGGTTTAATGAAATGTGTTTATGCGGTTTAAGGTTCAAAAAACACATTATTTTCCATATACTGTACATTATTGTTTCTCCTCTATGTCCCGCCTTTCTGAAACGTGTCGATTTTTACAAAGCTCATCGGTCTGAAAACCGAGGTGTGCTGTGATTGGCCAGCTATCCAGTGCGTTGTGATTGGCCGAATACCTCAAGCGTGAGATGGAAATGTTGGGTTGAAGTGTTCTGGAACAGTGTTGTAAATACAACTTAACCACTGATTTCTAGTCATGTCCTCTTTTGGAAGACCAAACAAAGTAGTTTCGCTTTCACAACGAAACACACAGCGCCTTCACGACATGGCGGCGGCTGCAACAATACTACAGCGAGAATAAAAGTTACGCCTTCTTTCTTTGTGTGAAGATTTGGGCGGCGTTATGCAAATCTTCCCACATCGTGACGTAGACATGTGGGGGTGTGTTAGAACGAGCCGTTTTAGGTAGGTGTGGCTGACTCTTAACTTTTATAAAGAATATCTCTTTGGATTTGAGACTTTAGTCTTTGCAACTTTACAGACCTTCTTTATGCACCAAGAGCTTTTAACACTCCAAAGAGAAAGGAACAATTGAAATCGTATCATATGACCCCTTTAATTTGTTTGGATTCTATGAGCAGAGATTGATTTGAAAGGGATAATTGAACTGATTCGTCACCTGAGAAGGAGCAGTAAAGTCACTGAGGGCTGAGAGACAACAAAGACAGAATCAGTGATGCCTGACAGCGTGACTTTAGCTGCTATCAGCAGTCCACGATTCCTCAACTCTAAACTAAACAGCATCAGGCTTTATTAACTCTCTCACACACACACACATTATACACACACTTACTCTGTAATCAGTCATGCATAGGTATGTGAAGCCTGGTGACCTTGCGTCAGTCTTTGCAGTGTTGTTGGAGCATGTGGAACAAGTGGAATGAGCATCTTCTACTTCTTTTTACATCAAATGTATGTTTTCTTTCAGATACATTTGTTGTATATCGTCAGTATTTTTAACTTACATGAACAGTAAACAAAATATCGGTATAGCACCTTTAAGGATAATGTTTAATGACTTCAAGACAAAAGTAGGTTAGCATATTAACCTACCAGAGCTTTACATATTTTCCTAATTATTGAACACTTTGAGAAAGAGTTGCAGTAAGTAATTATAGAGGCATCTACTCTGCAATAAAGCAGGTGCTTTTATCTGCACCCGTGCAAGTCTCAGTTACGCTCTCTTGACTAAAGCATTGGGCACAAAGAGGTTTAGAGATTTACTAGAACAACCAGCGCATTGTCTCTATTCACGTCTGGGCTGACATGGAGAGTATCATTAGTATTTGTGGTTGACTTTTAAGAGCAGGATTGATTTCAAATAATGATAACGGGCACTCTTTTGCTAGCATTTTTTTTGTTGCTTTACTCTAGTTTCTGAGTCTCACGGGGGGGGGGGATTTTATTTTTTATTTATTTAATGTTTTAATGTTATTTAATGTCTGTCTAAATAAATTCAGGTATGTTTGTCTATTAATGAAACTGGCTTTATTTTGATAGTCCACTTTAGACATTGCAATAACTAAAGTTAACTATATGTAACTGCATGTCAACTAGCAGTCATTAGAGTATTAGTGACTGTCTGCGTAATATCTGCTAACACTTTATTTTGATGGACATTCTACTGACTCTAAGTAACTCTGCAAGTACTTGTCAGCTTATTCTACTAACCCTAACCTTATTATGGTTACTAATAAGTTATTAGGGTCTACTAATACTCTAATGAGAGTTAGTTGACATGCAGTTGCAAAGTTACTTATAGTTAGTAGAATGTCTAAAATGGACTCAAAATGAACTCTAACCATTCATTTTGCAATTTTAGTGGAAAAAAATCTTATATATGCCATGTTGGTAATCAAATTTAGCATCAGTCATTCATTTGTTATTGACATTTACATGGCTTTTCTCTCAAAGTATTTCATGTGCAAAGAGTCAGACCTCTCAGACATAGTCTCTCCTGTTATATTCATTCACAGACATAGATTTGACCCCTGAGTAGTCCACTCTTGTCGGCACAGCATTGTTCTGCGCTTTCGAGGAGCAGGAACAAGACAAAATGACTCCACCTAGGATCAGCAGGCAGGAGGCGCCCCATCCGAAGTACAGCGAGTTCCCAAACTCCCTCTTCTGCGTCTCCTCTAGAAGCGGGTTGTGGAAATCCAGGATGATGCCATTAGCTGTCCAACAGACGGCCACTAGCAGCTGCAGCCCACACGTTATAAACGTCACCCCGGCTGCCAGCATAATGCGCGGCTTGTTAGCAGCATCTGATGTGCAGTTGGTGCACTTCGCCCCAGCCACAGCCAGAGCCATGCCTACCACACCGAGCAGCGTACTCACGACTGTCAGAGCACGCGCAGCCTGCAGATCGTCGGGAAGCCCCAGCATGGAGTCGTAGACGCGGCAGTGCATCTGTCCTGTGCTCTGCACCACGCAGCTCATCCACAAACCTTCCCACACGATCTGCGTGATGACGATGTTCTGGCCTATGTATGCCGCCACTTTCCACATGGGCAGACAGCAGGCCACCATCCCGCCAAGCCACCCGGCCACGGTCAGGATCATCCCCAGGATCTCCAGGCCGGCTGAAGCCATCGCGCTTCGCTCCTCACCACAGACTGTGGTGCTCAGGATCCAGGATTAGCTCTGATATTAGAGCTGTCCTCAGACTTGAAGACTTGCTTAAATGAAGAAATGGTGAAAGAAAGGGAGAGAGGGAGGGAGAGAGAGATACAGTTTCTACCTTCTTTATACTGCTAAGAGAAGATGGAAGGTGGAGTCTTAGATCGCATCGTGTTTTGTGTGGTACAAGAGAGACTGGGGCTTTTTGTAGCGCTTTGCTTGTAACAGATGAAAATGATCCACTCAAATGCTTCATATCTGAATTGTTTATTTTTATCCACACCACAACGAGGAAGAATAGCAGCATGTATCATACTTGTCCTTATTGAAATAAAAAATGTGTCCTAAGAAGGAAGCTTATTCGATTTTAGTTCAAAACAATGCACTAAAAAGAACAAACATAGCATTTCTTTCTCCCTTACTTGTTCATCCCCAGTAATTATATGGTTCAAATTTCAGATTTCGGCTCCTGCCTGCCTTGGCATCATATAAAAGTGTAAATTTTTGTCCCACGTTAAAATGAAACTCCTCTAGTGTCTCATGTGTCCTTGAGAAAATCTGCTGAATCACTCCTCTTCGAGTAGAGACAATTCACCTCTTTGTTTTCAGGAGTAAGACATATAATCCAGTGGGAGTAATCATAGGTATCCATACTGTACACACTTAAAGTTTCCATTTGTTTGCATAGACATGGAAACATACATTATTAACATAGACTTCATTAAATTAATAAGCTCACTTTGCACAGTTACATAATTTGCTTTAGCCATTTACCTGGAATGACATATAACGGTTTCATTCTGTTCTGTGTGATTCTGGTCATTTCAATGAATTCCATCATTACCCAAGACTAAACCTTAAAATATTAAAATTATTTATTGAATTGGGGTATTGAATACCTTGCTCAAAACACAGGTGAAGTATAAAATTCTGCTGCTTTGCTTCCAAAACCATAATTTTTTTTTTCTTTGAATGATTAATTATCTTAAAGCTACAAAAATCATTAATTGAGGTAATGACATATACGTATAGGCCTATGTGCGGCACTGGATTAGGGTTAAAAATGACAATATTTTCTAACATTTCTAACAGTGCATTTTGAAAATATATATTCAGATCCCTTCATTATTTTACTGGGCAATCATAGTAGACAGGCTTTGGTAAGAGAGGTGAACAAGCACCTGATGGTCATCGTTGTTGGGGTCTAGAGATCAGGTTTGGAGATGTGAGAAACAAAAGAGAAGTCTCTGCCGATCTCAAAATATGAGACAAATGAAATACTCTGAATACTATCTGATTGCACTGTATCATGATGTAAAGACCACAAAACAGCCAGGGCTGGGGAATGTTACTTCTAAAAGTAATGCATTACAATATAGTGTTACTCCCTAAAAAAAAGTAACTAATTACATTACTTTTTATGGAAAGTAATGTGTTACGCTATACTTTTACATAACGTTTTAAATCTAGGCTGGCCTTGCTTGTCTGTTTTTTTATATAAAATGTTCTGTTTTTGGCAAATGTGAAAGCCCTTTCACATTAAAAGTGAAATGAATAAATCTCAAGCTGAAGGAACTGTAAATTCACATCTGTACAGTAGAGGGTGCAGCTCAAACAAACCTTTCAGCTGTGCCGCTATTCTGGATTGCATGAAGAATAGGATGCAGAAGAAGAAAGTTCAACACATTCTTCAGCAATAAAAAAGAAAAACATTTTTATCATTGAATTGGATCATTGAAGATCAGCAGCAAAAACATTGGTTAATAAAATTGGATTAAATACATTAAGGATACTGTGAGGAAAATGTGTACTACTACACATTTTGTGCTATTTAACATATGTAATTATTGCAGGTTTGCATCATATTCTAAGTCTGCATGTCACTGTTTTTATTCATATAGAGGAATACTGAATGTGTTTTTGTGCAGTGAGATGAGTAAGTTCATAGTCTAGAACTACAGTAACACCATGTTCACACAGCGCACACAACGCCCTGCACTTACTCCCCATTTCTCTCAACATGATGACAGGAGAGCTGACGATCAATAAATGGAAAAACAATGTAACTGGCATTACTTATTTGACAAAATAACTTTTGGGAATTAAAAAGTAATGCATTACTTTACTAGTTACTTGAAAGAAAAGTAATCTGATTACGTAACTTGCATTACTTGTAATATGTTACCCCCCAACACTGAAAAGAGAAAACAGCAATGTTTTAATGAGTCATATTTATGATTATTGACCTTTCCCAAGAAGGTTTACATTTAAAGAATGTTAAAGGACACTTTCAACCCAGTGTCTAGATGTTATCCACTAAGGCATAGTGTTGTGATCTTCCTGCAGTGCATCTGTCGGGTTACATAAGAAATATAATCAGGAAAACATCAATAAACAGTTTCATAGCTCCATATGGTGCAAACATTTCTTCAAAAGACAATGCTCCATTCTCATTATTAAGAACATTCGAATTTGATTTCATGAAATCAAATGACTTTCCAGATCTCAGGATCGTGGGCTATGGAAAGTTCTGGACTAGTATGTTTGATTCCCTTTCGTGGAACTTCGAACTGCGTCCTCTAGGGGTCGCTATGGGGAACGCCTCGCCGTGACCCGTGTCTGAAGCCTACATTGAAAAAACACCAACTTGTTTGGCCGGCGACAGCCATGACGTCACTACCGTCGCAACTAGTACAAAATAGGCGCCGGTAGCGCACATCATCACTTTCTTCGTCTTCACTGACCGTTCTGTTTGAAGCGTGCATTCCAAAAGCAAAGTAAGACTATTTCTTTTCCTACTATGGCGAGCACTAGCGGAGCGTTTAGAAAGTCGCAGCACTGAATTACAGCAATTAAAGATCTAATTAATGATTCCACTACACACAGGTCAGGTATTATATAACAGCAGTTCAAAAAGGAACCGCTACTGGAGAAGTGAATCCACAAGCTAAAACTAAAGACTATCGAGAGATTTAATACTGTAGACAGGTTTTGGATAGTCTTAGTTCTCCCAGTGCATCCATTTATATGTGAAAAAAAAAATCACTTTTCTTACCTAGGCTAAAACAGTGTGCACTTTAAGATATCTCTCAATTTTAGAGTAAAATCAAACTGATAAACAGCAAATATATTTTCATTGTTCACCACTGTTTTTGATTTAATTCTGTTGGGATCTGTTTACATGCAAATGGTACAGCATGTATTGTGTGTTTAAGTTCTTGCATTTCACTGATAGAGGGAGCCATTAGATAACTACTGTTTGCTTGTTTATTTGATGGATGTTTTGCTTGTCTTAGAGTTTAAGAATGTAAATAAATATTTTTTTAAATATGGTGTCACTATAATTTCACTCACTCACTCACACACACACACACACACACACACTCACTCACTCACTCACTCACTCACTCACTCACTCACTCACTCACTCACTCACTCACTCACTCACTCACTCACTCACTCACTCACTCACTCACTCACTCACTCACTCACTCACTCACTCACTCACTCACTCACACACACACACACACACACTCGCACGCACGCACACACACACACACACACACTCACTCACTCAATCACTCTCTCACACACACATACACACACACACACTCACTCACTCACACACACACACTCACTCACACACACACACACACACTCACTCACTCACACACACACACACACACACATACACACTCACTCATTCACACACACACACACACATGTTGTGTTTCCTTGTTTTATGGGGACATTACATAGGCGTAATGGTTTTCATACTGTACAAACTGTATTTTCTATCGCCCTACACCTAAATAGAAATTCTACCCCTCATAGAAAACTTTCTGCATTTTTAGATTTTCAAAAAAATCTCATTCTGTATGATTTATAAGCTTGTTTCCTCATGGGGACCTCAAAACTGTCCCCACAAGGTCAACATTTACTAGTATTACTATCCTTGTGGGGACATTTGGTCCCCATAATGTGATAAATACCAGGTACACACACGTGTACAACTTTCAGGACCACGCGGGTATCAAAAGTGCAGGGATATGAAAGTAGTGTGTAATGTAAAATGTGGGAATATACTCTTAAACACCAACAGAATAATTCAACAGGTGAGCATTGACCTTTGGAACCTGAATGTATGCCTGTCACAACCTGTTATAAAAATATATATATATAAATAAATAAATATAAGAGTGACATGAGGTTTTCTCTCTCTCTCTTCAGGTTGTTATGTTTACAATATTACACTGCCTTATACTTATATATACTTGCCTTTAAGTTAAGTGCAGCATTGTTGTGACTTGGTGTGGGAGTGTGAACCTGTTCCACTATAGGTTCTCATGATCAGTACAGATCATTAATCAGGCACTATCAGGCATATGCCTTTAAAGCTTGCAGCCTCAGACTGGGAGGGAAACAGGTGCAATGGATATTTTTGCTCAGTACCTATTAGTATTTCCTTTTCCTTTCTTTAACAGTAGACCACCTACTGTAGCTATATTGGTTTTCATAATATATAATGTTCTGATTTTTTTTACGCATTTAATTTTGAAATTAAAATTTGTTTAGTGTAGGTTAATAATACATATAATTTCAAACACGATAGAGAAGGCTATTAACCTTTTGGTGCCACCAAAAGTGAACTCACTGTTTATCGCTTAAGTGCCAGTCAATGAACACTTCACTATGAAAGTGGCGTGAGACATAGTATATATACCCACAGGTACTTTTCTTCATGAAACTGGACTGTTGATATTGTTTATAGCGCATAATGTGGATGCGTCACCAGAAAAGTGCTGTGAAATGTAAATGGATCAGCGTATTTAATATTTTACAGAAATGTAGGCAGAATCACATATTTTTAATGAGTCTGTGTTACAGTCGTATGGGGATTTGTTGTGATATGTGGGAAAGGTGATAATAGTAACAGCACACCGTTATGGAATTAGAAAGATGTTTATTTTCTTAGAAAGATTTTCTAGAAATATTCATGAGAGAATACCTCAGGACAACACTTGTCTTCCTGTCATTTCCTGAGACCAGAGTGTTTTAACATTTCAACACTTTAGGCCTCCCAAAGACGTATCTGATAGAATTAACAGGATACTGAACTATCTTTTAAAAAGTCTGTTTAGTCTTAAAAAAAAAAAAACTTGAGCTAAACTTGTCTCAAAGTAGGCTAGTTCAACTCTGTTATGGGAAAATGCTTTACAGAAAAAATAAGTACATTTAATTTCATTTTAAATTATTAATTTATTGGCTTTCCATTTACCCCCATTTGCACTATATCAAACGTGTCCATTGATTATTCGTTTTTGTACTTTATTTGAATTTAAACATTTCCGTTCTTCTGTTCGTTAGATTTATATTTTAGATATGCCTTCGGAAAGTGGAGAAGATTCACTTCCTAAAGTCTTCTTATCTAAGAAAAATCGAAGCTTTTGTTTTCTGATGTGTAGTCCACTGTTCTTCTTCTCTTCTGATATGTTGCTTGTTTAGAAACTCAGCGGTGTGTAATTAGCTGACCGGGTCAAGCATCAGGTGCTCTCAGTGTTGTGCGGTCGTGCTTGATCATTAGAAAGCACAGTTGAGTCATCAGTCTTTTCATTCTTCGAGATCGCTATCACAGTGTTGATCATCCACAGAAACTCTGTCTACCATCCCAACAGCCCAGGGGTGAAACTCTCTGACGTCACGCACGCTGCCTCTCCCCCGTCAGCCCTATTAACAGTTTCATTAGTAATCACACCAGAGTCAACAGAGTGTGGGACAGATGACTCACTGCTGGAAGCAGAAGTATATATTTTTAGAAGAAATAAGAGTCAAAGGTCAAAATTTTTTTGAAACTGTTCTTCTGGTGATATTATAAAACTCATAATGTATGAGCTGCTCGTGTTTGTGTAAAAGTTCACATCTTTTCATATGTGTAATATTTCCCATGCACTCATTTTCCTAAGAACTTGACGAGCCAGTTCTCCACGTAACTAAATGTTTAGATGGGTTTTTTTACTGACTTTGAAAGCTTTAAGCATGTAGAAACTTCTAACTCATGTGTTCAGATACACATGTTAGTACAAACCCAATTAAATGAACTAAGGGTGCGCTTGGATGTTTGAACAATCTACAAAGAATGATTCACTATATTACCCACATTATATTCATGTGATTATGACTACTGTGCATAATCTTTTAATGTCAAATTAACTATTTAAAAAAAATTTTACTTGAAAGTAGTTGTCTTTGTACTTTAATTGAATTAATCCCATCCCATGTTTGCATTGAAAAGTTGGATTCTATTAGAGCCTCAGATATGCTTTTAAAGAATTCAAAACGACCCTCTGAGAAGGTAATCTTTGGCAAACCATCTTTCCTCGGATCCTTAATTGCAGACATTCCTTACCTGTGTACGTGTGTGAGGAACCATATCCTCTTTCTCCTGTCCAAGGGGATTTTAATGCGCTGCCATGTAAAACAGAGCCATTATTGTACTTCTGGCCACCAAACAGAGCCTTCTTTCATTTATGAAACAATCCGTATCCCTTACTCTGTCCCTCTTTTTTTCTATTTTCTACGCAGCAAACACCTGGGATTGACTTTCATCCCTCCACCATGTGCCTCTAAATGTCTGCAAACCCTTGGACAGTGAACACTTTTTACTTCTTTTAACTATATAGTGCTGCAGTGGCTTTAGGAAAGATTGCACCTCTCTCTTTCTCTGGACACTGGAAACCAGGTCAGCAACTGCATGTTTTTTTTTCTCTCGTTTGTCTCTTTAGAAGTGCTTCTGATTAGAAAAAACATGAAATATGAAAAGAAAGGACGTTTCCAGTCTTATTCAAGCAACTGTTGAAGTCTTTTTGTGAGAGTAAAATGTATGTGTAACACAAGTGTTAGCGAGAGGGTGGCATGTGATATGTTTTGCTCAAAATGACTTATTTACTAAAACCCATAATTAAAACGGTACAGTTGTCACATAATTGTCTCTAAGTAGAGATGAAGTGCGTTATGTAAAATCCTCCTTCTAAGCTAAAGCTTTATCTGCAATTAAAAGAAAAGACAGTGAATCAATATCCAGTGTGTATTATTAGAGGGAAAATCCCTATTTTAAAATTCTATAATTTTTATTTATTTTATTTTAACACACTGCCCAGAGTCAGTTATGTAACTTCATCTTTCAAAACCCTTCACGTGCCTAGAGACGCCCATTTTCGGTATTGCTTCTAGTTTATTTATGGATTACTCCTATGCTCTGTTTTTCTTAGGGATTTTTTTTAACGTTGAACCATGAGTCACACTAATGTTACTTTCCACAAAAACTATGAATATCTATAAGAATTGTGATTCATAAAATGTCCCGTTCAGCAAAAACAAATCCACCCTAATGCAATTAGAGCTGAGGCTCGTCACCATGATTTGCTTGATTAATGACACCACAGCCAGGGGGCAAATCATGGTGACGGTGCACCTGAGAGTGATTCGTGCGGCCCCTCCTTGTTTCACTTCACATAAAAGGGCCCACTTTACTCCCATGTTCACCGAAACAGCTCTAGAGTCCGAAGACTTTTCTTTTACACACAAGCGAAGCAGCGTGCTAGCATGGTATCAGCAGGGTTGCAGATGCTGGGCATAGCCCTGGCTATCATCGGCTGGATCGGGGTGATCGTGGTTTGCGCTCTCCCTATGTGGCATGTTACGGCTTTCATTGGACAGAATATAGTCACTGCGCAAATAACCTGGGAGGGGATCTGGATGAGCTGTGTGGTGCAGAGCACCGGACAGATGCAGTGTAAGGTGTATGACTCCATGCTGGCTCTCGGCTCAGATCTCCAGGCGGCTCGTGCCCTGACTGTCATCTCCATCCTGGTGGGTGTCGTTGGCATCCTGCTAGCGGCTGCTGGAGGGAAATGCACCAACTGCATCGAGGACGAGCGCGCCAAGGCCAAAGTCGGCATCATTTCAGGAGCCATCTTCATCGTGGCTGGAGTTCTGTGTTTGATTCCCGTCTGCTGGACAGCCAATACAATTATAAGGGACTTCTACAACCCTATGACCATCAGCGCACAGAAGAAAGAGTTGGGAGCTTCGTTGTTTATTGGATGGGCTGCTTCGGCGCTGTTGATTATCGGCGGGTCTTTGCTTTGTGCAAACTGCCCTCCTAAAGATCAGTACACTGCTAAGTACACTGCTCGGCCTGGAGGAAACAAAGGCTATGTATGAAGAGGAACCGAAGAGGACTGCGAATAGTGACTTTAATTTGCTTATTTGGTCCTTTTTGACTTGTTGTGTCGACCATGTGAATGGGTTTTCACTGGTTGAATTAGCTGTCAGCTGCCAAACATTTGATAGTAATGGTGAAACACAAAGAAAGTCTCAGGTCACAGCGCTGAACAGAACAGTACTGCCAAAAATTGTGTGGGAACTGTAAATACCTCCTTTTATTTTTTTGCTTGCTGGATTCACGCTCTGTGGCGTCCCTCTTCTGATATGCTTAAAGTGTTAAGGATTTATACAAAATGTAAATTTAACCTTGTTGTGCTTTGTGACAGATATTTGTGCTATGCTACAAAACATTTCAATATGTGCATTTCAATAAATAAATTATTTACAAACACTTATTATTCGTTCTTGTGCGTTATTACACACATATAAAAATGGATATGTGATAAAAGTCAGGACCTAGCCAACACAGTTAAGTTTGTACTCACTTTGTGTAGAAAGACAGTTGGGTTCCTGATAATTATCTGATAAACTGGGAGGTGTCACAACTCATGGGTAATACTAACTACATGATGAGTGCAAAAGATTCACACACACCCACACTTAGAGTAGTAAGCGTGAAATGAGTAGTGTATGACTGTAAGCATTCTTGAAAAAATATACTTCAAAGTTATAAAAATATATATAATATTTATTTATTTAAAACTTTGACAAATAATAGTTGAGTAATGTCTACATAAATATCCAAATGTTCTTAGTATAAAATCTTGCATTCATGTGCTGTGGGTGGATGCATAGTTTACTTCACCCATCTACTGGCCATTATTGCCATTACATGATTTTTACTTGAACATGAAGTCATGTTATTTTTCTTTGTATCACCAGATGGCAGCATTCTGGCCCCCAAACGTAAATTTTCCTATTTTCTTCACGCTTCACATTTTAGAAGTGTAGGTTTTTACTACACTGAAGCTCGAAGAGTTTCAACACATGTTTGTACCTGTGAGTAAACTATGAAAATGTCCAGTAGAGTTTTGAAGCCATTAATCTATGTGTCTACACACACACAAATCCACCTTGAGAGGTAACTGCAGTAAAGTTATTTTGATGTATTGATGAATAATTATGATTCACCATTATGTTTCCCTGTTGATGTACAGTTTACTGTGTGCTATTAAAAAATAAAAAAAATGCAACAAATAAATTCATAATTTTAACAATTCATTATATTATTATCAATATTTTATCTGTGACAGACTATTTTGGAAGGGCCCATGATATTGACATTTTTTCATTTATCTACTGTAACAAATGTTCTTGCAATTGTGCGCCCATGATGTAAAGATGGTTGCCTCGAGGTCACATAATTCTGGGTGAAGAATGTGAGCAACTGCCAATGAGATGAATGAGAACACTAACAGAAATCTCCCTCCAGTTATTACAGATCACAACTGATCAGAAAAAAGTTTTTAATGATCCTTTTGTGTGGTTTCAAATGAGAAAATTACTATCATAAACATGTGAAGACAGCATACACAAAATATTTCCAACCATAATCATCCATATTCAGACCATATCTTTTCACGGTGCCTTTTATGTCAGTGCAAGGTCATTTTGAAAAGCTACTTGTTAACTGACCTTGAAGGACCTTGAAGTGTTGCTGTGCTTCTGAAAGCCATTAGTTTTGTGTTTATAGTGTAAATGAGCAATCATAGGGGCTCTGCGTAGAAATCATCAGCTCATGAGAACCAAACTCCACCTTCTCCAGTCTTTCCTATAAATAGCAAAAGTCTCTGCTTTGCACACTTTTGGCTACTTTATCACTGTAAAGTCTGTGGTTTAAAAATGGCCTCCCAAGGACTCCAGATTATGGGCATATCCACAGCCATGCTGGGTTGGCTGGGGGTCATTATCGTGTGTGCTTTACCCCAGTGGAAGGTGTCTGCATTCATCGGGGCCAATATCGTCACAGCACAGGTCATCTGGGAGGGCATGTGGATGAACTGCGTGGTGCAGAGCACTGGACAAATGCAGTGTAAAGTCTACGACTCCATGTTGGCGCTCAGCTCCGATCTCCAAGCGGGCCGGGCCATGATCATCGTCTCCATTTTGACTGGACTCTGTGGAATCGTAATTTCTCTGGCTGGTGGGAAGTGCACCAACTGCATTGAGGACCAAGGGTCCAAAGCAAAGGCGTGCATCGTTGCAGGCATTCTCCTAATTATCTCTGGACTTCTCTGTCTGATCCCAGTGTCGTGGGCGGCACACACGACCATACAGAACTTCTACAACCCGATGATGGTGGAGGCCCAGCGGAGGGAGTTGGGCGCAGCTATGTATGTCGGCTGGGGATCGGCTGGCTTGCTTTTACTGGGAGGAGGAATACTTTGCTGGAACTGCCCGCCGAAGCAAGAACGCATCTACAACCCCAAGTTCTCCGCTGTGAGGTCCAATTCTGCTCCGAGAGAGTTTGTCTGAGATTCAGAACACATACGACCGGCCTTAAAATGCACACTCAAGTGACTGATTGATCTAATTCATCGCTGTATGTCAGCAATTCATCCGTAGAATTACTGGAGAGACCATTTTTAAAAATGTAATAGCAGAACATTTTCATTCTTCCTCTTCACAAAAACACAAAGAATTATGAATACATATCTTCTAAATAGAGATTGTAGAGTTAAAAAAACATCATGGGTTTGATTCTCTAGGGATGCTTGAACTGATGTATTCCTTCAGTGCAATGCAAATTGCTTTGTATAAAAGAGTCATGTATTTATTACAGCTTTTATGGTGGGATTCTAAATATTGATTGTGTATTTATTTTAAATTGTGTACAAAATTACCTTTTTATTATTTGTCATGTGTATTATGTATGTTTGTGCCATCAGCACAACAGGGCCATCAACAAAACAATAATAAAGTATCCCAAGTTCTGGTTTTCTAGTTAGTTTCCTTGGTTGTTAATTAGTTACCCACATCTGTTCTGCTTTTCCTTGTTGCACTCTTGTAGTATTTAAGCTCCTGTTCCTTGTCTGGCATTGGTTATGTTTGACCTTGCATTTAAGTGGTTGTGTTATATTTCCATTAATCTCCAGAGTTTCCTAGTGGATTTAAATATAAAACTGTAAGGTATAGCATATCAATCCAATATTATTTCAAATAAATAAATAAGACATGTGGTTTAAATGTTATGGCAAAAATCTGATCCCTAATAATCAAAACATCAGAATATTTCTCTCTTGGGTCAGTGCAACTATATAGAGCATTAGCCTCTTTAATATACATTCTCAATTCCAGTCCTCACGTACCACCGCTCTGCACATTTTGTATGTTCCTCTTATCACTTCAGACATCTGTTCTATACAACCGTAAGTGCCCTGAGAAGGATATTCCACCATGATTCCAGTTCAAAGTGAGCTTATATGTTCCATTCAAAGGGCATTAAAGTGTGTGAGATGTGAATTTAAAACCTATTTATTTACAGAGGTATATGTCACACTTCACACTTCTCTTGTAGGTTTCGTCTGTGTGTAAAGATGCTGCAGGCCGTGGCGTAGCACAAATCCGCGAATGAATGTTCCGAAGTGAAGTAAACATCGACGGATTTCACAATCTCAGGGAGTAGGGAGCAAAGAACACTGGGCATCATTCACTAAGCATGCATACTCACAAATGTGTGCTTGGAATGTGCGTACGAATGATTTTAGGAACAAATCACGATTCAGCAAAACATTCGTAATAAAATGTATTCTAAATTTTCGAAAATATAGGAACAACTGAAACCACAAATACACAAAAAGCACATCTGTATGGTCTTATAATCGTATTAAAGGATAAGTTCACTTTCAGAATAAAAAATGATCTAGCGAAACGGGTGGTCATTTTCTTAAAACAATACGAGTTTATATACTCTTTAACCACAAATGCTCGTCTTGCACCAGCCCGACCTCATGCATTACATTATCATGTTGGAAAGGTCACGCGTGACGTAGGCAGAAGTACTGACCCAGTGTTTACAAAGCGAGCATGCAAAGAAAGTCAAATGCCCATTACAAAAAAAGGTAAAACAGCGATGTCGGATGATTTTGAAGCTGGAGTAGAAAATGTGATGGAGTTTTTCTCCCTACCCTACCTTTTTGAACCGAAGTATACAGATGAAAAACTAACCGCGCATGACCTTTCCAACATGATTACGCAATGCATGAACAAGAGCTAGTGCAAGATAAGCATTTGTGCTTAAAAGCATAAAAATTTATATTTAAATTATTATTTTTTTTTTAGGAAATGACCGATCGTTTCGCTAGATAAGAACCATATTCCTCAGCTGGGATCGTGTAGAGCCCTTTGAAGCTGCATTGAAACTACAATTTGGACCTGTTGATACCCACTGAAGTCCACTATACTGAGAAAAATACTGGAATGTTTTCTTCAAAAACCTTAATTTCTTGCAAAATATGCAGAACAGCGTTACGCGAGGACTGGAATGTTAAGGTTCTTTGAAGGCACTTAAAAGAAGTCTTGCTCTGTAACATTATAACCCAAAATAAAGCCTAAACATTCTAAAAACTCGCTGCTATCTTGTCTATAAAACATCTTGAGCTCAAGATATTTCTACATTGAGCAATTTTTAAAAGTACTACATTTCTGCTACTGCATCTGGTAACATAAATCATATATGTACTTAATAATGTATATATATTTTTTTAGCATTTCACCTCTTTGAAATATTGATTTCATTTCGAATCTTGTAAAACACCAGTGTTCATTAACATTTTCCACTCATCTGAGAGAATCTTCAAATCTTTGTTCACAAATGACATCATCTTTGACAAAGTTAAGAGAGACAAGACAGCAGCTGTATGCAGTCAAAACCAGATCTGTCACATCTTCATGGAAGGTACTGAGCAGGCAGCATATATGAAGAATCTTTCTTTGGAATCTTGTTCAACAGGATTAACCAACCAGATACGCAAAACACCTCCCAGTGAGGATCTGTGTCTAAATCAAACAGGCCATCACTTCCTGCTTGTTTCTCAGACACCTATGGGTTAAGACCAGACCAACAGCTGTGTTTGAGTTTGACAA
This sequence comes from Sinocyclocheilus grahami, assembly GCF_001515645.1. NCBI lineage: Eukaryota > Metazoa > Chordata > Actinopteri > Cypriniformes > Cyprinidae > Sinocyclocheilus > Sinocyclocheilus grahami. Next base: position 2,136,245 of record NW_015505598.1, on the reverse strand, counting down.
CACCAGCGGTTTCAACATGGGGAGGATTGCTAAAGAGGTTTCCGGGTCCTGTGCTTCATTGGATTCGTTGGCATATGTGTCTGCTGTGGCATTCCCATATGGCGCGTCACTTCATACATTGGTGCCAACATCGTCACAGGCCAGATCGTCTGGGACGGCTTGTGGATGAACTGTGTGGTGCAGAGCACAGGACAGATGCAGTGTAAAGTCCAAGACTCAATCATGCGACTGACCCAAGACTTGCAAGCGGCACGTGCGCTGACCGTCATCGCAATAGTGATCAGCTTCATTGGGATGCTCTTGACGTTTGTGGGAGGCCAGTGCAGCAGCATACACCATCTCAGATTTCCAGAGTGTTCTCACAATCGAGACCCAAAAGAGGGAGCTTGGGGCATCCATATACATTGGCTGGGGCGCCTCAGGGTTTCTTCTGTTTGGAGGGATCATTCTGTGTACTTCCTGCCCACCGACAGAAGATATGTATCCAAAATACCCAGGCATGTACCCCTACCAAGGACCTATGTATGGGCCTCCTGGATCTTATATGCCTGCCAAAACATACACACCGAGTGCTGTATATACTGGAGCTTATGTTCCTAACAAACCTTATCCGGCCCCAACTTACTCACCTGTTCCGGCACAATATCTTTAGCTAATGGACAATAATTTTAACTGACACTTTCTGAAACATTTTTGAATGAAATCTCTACTTAATTCAGTGTTTGGTTAAATAAAATGTGTAAATGTATGTATGACTTGCTTGCAGTGTCTTATTATTTGCTAGTCTTTGAATAGAGAAGATTTGGAAAATCTTGTTTGTACTCTTTCTCCTCTCATTGCAGTTTTTCTACTGGTAGAGATGATGTAATGCTAATGAAGTATGTATATATTAGGGGTTGAACGACTTCACATTTTTTAAAGTCGACTTTTATGTGATGAAAGTCGAGTCAAAGTCGACTAGTCGCTGATGACGTCATTAATGAACAAATAAGTCTGGAGCAGTGACAAACACCTTGACGCAGCGCTGCACACATGGTTATTGCTCCTATAACAGCTCATTTTTACCACTTCTTTTGTCTTTGGGTCGTTATGTTTCTCACAGATTTCTGCTCGTTCTAAATCAGATACAGATAAAGCAGCACAGTAAAGATTACATTCATATGAATGCATTAGTGAGAGCGATTGCGTGTGTGAAATAATTCTACCTGGCAGCGTCTCTCTACTAGTAGTGAAGCTGTGGGATTTAGTTATTAAGAAATATATGCTTGAACTTTTCCGTTTCTAAGCTATTTTATTGAGAAATCACAGAACAGTGTTGACAATACATTTCCTCGCTGAATGATTCTGTGCGCATGATGTACGAGTTACTGTCTGTAATGTGTGTGCGTTACAGTGCAGCAGCGCATTAGATTAGAACGGCGATTAACTTATCGGTACAATAAACTGTTTAAAATGTGCATTCTCTTGTTCAATTTCGAGCACCCAGTAATATAATCACACACGTCTTGTGGAGCGCTTTCAGAGTATGCATTTATTTGCCATTTTAACTGTTTGGAAACAGAGCGTAAATGTGGAAGTCCTTCAAAGATTGCTTATCCTGCTGCACCCTCTATAGGACCAGCTACTAGTCGACGTCAAGCTTAAAGCGTCATGGCAGAGCATTGAAGTCGACTAGTCGGTGCAACCCCTAGTATATATGTATGTTTCAACAGAGTAGGTGAAATTTGCAAGTACTATGTCAAATAAATATACTTCTGAATTATTATAAATGATCTCAGAATTTAATTTATATATTTATCCTTCACTAACTGAAAATTGAGCATTAAACTTTTATTGCCTATAGCTGTCAAATAGACAAAAATGATTAAATATAAAAACACAAAATAAAAATGACTAAAAATGAAAATATTATATCGCTCAGCTTCATTTTTAGCTTATTTTTTTTTGCTTTGAGTCTCAACAAGTTTGTGTGTGATATCTGCCCAATCCTTTTGGTTGATGACTTGGTTCCTTTGTGTTTGTGTGACACTTTATTGTTCCTCGTTGATGCGCATCTCACCGAAACCAGCTGCTGTATCGCCATTCCTTGTTGGGGAATCTGGTCAGGCTTGAAAATTCACCTTAACCCGGTTTCAGGTCCATCCGACATGGACTCCTCCCTTCTGAGACAATCTTAAAACTCTGAAAGCTAGGATCAGAAGTCATTACTACGATTAACAGAGGAGCAAACACTTCCAAGTCAACGAAGCTGAGCAAACGAGAGAAAAATGGTGTCTATGTGTCGACAGATCCTAGGCCTGTCCCTGGCCATTATTGGTTTCTTGGGAGCGATTATTATTTGCGCCCTTCCCATGTGGAAGATGTCTGCGTTCATTGGAGCCAACATCGTGACAGCACAGATCATCTGGGAGGGCTTGTGGATGAACTGTGTGGTCCAGAGCACAGGACAGATGCAGTGCAAAATCTACGACTCGCTCCTGGCTTTACCTCAGGACCTGCAGGCTGCTCGGGCGCTTGTGATCATCGCCATCATTATCTGCCTCTTTGGGCTCATCCTGGGGATTGCTGGTGGAAAATGCACCAACTTTGTTGAGAGAGAAGAATCCAAAGTAAAGGTGGCTATCGCCAGTGGTGTGATCTTCATCGTGGCTGGAGTGCTGGTCCTGGTCCCCGTCTGCTGGTCAACTAACACCATCGTCAGGGATTTCTACAATCCCATTCTCACTGACGCCCAAAGGAGGGAGCTCGGGCCTTCTATCTATATCGGATTCGGTGCGGCTGCGCTGCTGATCCTGGGAGGAGGTATTCTGTGCAGCTCCTGCCCACCTAAAGAGGACAATTACAACATCAAGTACTCTCAGCCACGGTCCATTGCCAACAGCAGAGCCTACGTCTGACAGTAATCAAGCATGCAAAGACTTTTTACTTACAAAGACCCTTTTTTCGTAAAAACCTCTTTATTCCCATCTCTGGATTTTTTCCCCAAGGAGAAACGAAGGAAGGACAGTGTCTGATATGGCATAGTTTATTTACTGAGATTTTGTGCTGTGATTCCACAGATCACTGAAAGAGAAAGTGTACATTTATGATGAGAGGAATCAAACTCAGGGAAGCGACGGAGATCTGAAATGTTAACTGTGTTTTTTGTTTTTTTTTAGAAACAAGCTGTTCTTGTAATTGATGTTTAATATGACAATATGAATAGTTCCATTAATCATTTAGGTATCTGACTGTTAATAAATTACAAAGGCCATGGTTTTATAAAATGTACATTAACCTTCTACATTTTTTCCAAATATAAATTAGCATTTTTGCACAAAGATGCCTTAATCGGTACATTTGTCTTACCGTTTGTTTATTAAAATAAACGCTTCTGTAAAACAATTTATTAATACTGCATTGACTTCATTTCATAATAATAGTTTGACAGTACTGAATATTCTCACATCAAAGAAAACATTACAGATCGTGCTGAAACTGTTGAAAACAGCGACAGAGGTGTTGGAGGAGACCTCCTGTAAACCCGGTTTTTAGCAATGCTGTTAAAAAAAAATCTCTATTTTGCTGTAAAAAAAACTATTAATAAACAACTATCAGACATGTTTAGTCTGTCTCCACTTCATTCAAAGAAATTTAGTGAAAATTAGAGCTACTAGGCAAAAACAATTGTTTCTTCAGTAATATTTGCTCATTGACAGTGCTTTTTTTTTCAAATGGGTGAACAGATACTCTATAACTTTTTTGAAACAACTGCCAAAAATTAAAATGATGCTGCTCAGTGGTGAAAGACCAGCCAGTGGTGGATTAAAATGATTTCTTAGCCAGCAAGCTTTAAAAAAAAAAAAAAAGGATAATTCAACATAAATAAAATGAATGTAAATTCACTAGATCTATGAAGAGGCTGAAAAGAGGAGGAAGGAGAAACTGATTTTTTAAAAGTCTCAACCACACCTTTCAGCCTTTCTGGAAAAGGCAATGGCCGTGTTTACAGTGCATGTAGAAGAATACTATGTTATTAATCAGAATTTGGTCAGAAGCAGATTATGTGTCTGTGGCAATACTCTATGATGGGTCATACAGGTATAAACAGTTGAATGTGTTGCTGATGGGCCTTTTTGAAATATCTATGCTGAGGGCATGCCAACATCAAATCCATCCCTGAGATTCATGTGCATGCATTTCAGGTTAGCACAGAATTTAAATATTTAATATGCAGGATGCTTGAACAATTTTAACATTTAGACGGAATTAAAAAAACACACAGAATCTCTATTCCAACCAAAACACTGTGAAGATGTTTAAATTGTTTCTATTTTATTTCACTTCATTTTATTGATATTTGTTTTTATTTTTATTATTCTGCTTTACTGTGTTCAGTCTAATTTGGTTTTCTGAGTCGGAGGATTGGAACACAGAGTGCACCGCACTAGGAAAACCTGCTGTTCAAGAACACCTACTGATAGCATTAGTCAGTCGAAGAAACCACGTGCACTTTCACAACAAGATGATGCACAGCTGGGGGTTTTTAACCATTTCTATTACACTACAGCCATTTTTACAGTGGGTTTAGGTTACAGTAGTTTATTAATTATGATGATATCATGACGTGTATTTCACCTGTATTGCGTGTTTCTTCTTCTTTCTGTACAAAAATTTATAAACATGAATGTGTAATGTGACATAAGTGCTTCTTTCTTTGTCTGACTCATTTGAATTCATAATTAATATAAACAAACTGAAAACCCAGTTCTTCCACCTAGCCTTCCTCACAGACTCATATTACACAGTTCTCAGGCTGCAACACACAAACAACCTGGCCTTACTTACAATGAAAGCATAATTTGTTAAAATGTTATCCTCAACAGTCTCGAGTCACAGAGTTTTTTCAGATAACCACTTCAAGTGCATTCTCAGAGATGTAAACAAATGATGTCAAAGACAGAAATAAAAGCATGACAGGCATCTCTCCAGCTCTCTGTTGAGTAATCTGCTCCTCAGTCAGTATCGGTTTCATTCACGCTCCAAACACAAATGTCTCAGTTGAACAAATTCCAGTTAAACGTCACCCGTAGTTTGATATACTGCCCCCTATCGAGAGAAAGTCATTCATATGCTAGCCCTTGCAGAACAAAAATATTTCCATATATTGGAAACTAGTGCTTATATTTTTCAATATAGAGCAATATATCACAACTAAATCTGCTGCAAATAAATCACATCTATGTCATTATTAAAAGCACTGTTGCTCTGAAATAAAACAACTATTTCCTAATGGTTGTTTTCTGTCCTCCCCAGCCCCTCCATGGCTCTGCAGGTCTTGGGAATCACTCTTTCAATGATGGGCTTTGCAGGAACCATCATCATCTGCGCTCTGCCCATGTGGAAGGTGACGGCCTTCATCGGCACGAACATTGTGGTGGCTCAGGTCTTCTGGGAGGGCCTGTGGATGACGTGTGTGTACGAGCGCATCGGTCAGATGCAGTGTAAACTCTACGACGCGCTGCTGGATTTGGATCCTTCCCTGCAGGCGGCGCGCGGGCTGATCGTGACCACCATGGCTCTGGCCTGCTTGGCTTTCCTCATCTTTCTGGTTGGGGCTGACTGCACGAACTGCCTCAGTAACCCACGAGCCAAAGCTCGGATCGTGGTGGTCTCTGGGATCACCTTCATGCTTTCTGGACTGACCGCTGTGGTGCCCGTGTCCTGGACGGCTGACTCCATCATCAGAGACTTTCACAATCCCATCGTGCATGAAGCCCTGAAGAGGGAGATGGGGGCGGCGCTGTATGTGGGCTGGGTCACTGCAGGCTTTCTGTTCGTCGGTGGGGCGGTTCTCTGCACCAGCTGCCCACCAGAGCAGCACAACTACTCACCGAGATACACTTTATCCAAGACGGACACCCACAGCGGCTATGCCATAAAGAACTATGTGTGATATACAACACATGACACGCTGATCAACTGCAAAAGTGATATTTACACAACTGATAAACAAGAAAAGTTCAAAGAATAAAAGAATATACTTGGCTTTTGAGGTTTCTGTGCTAAATAAGAAAAGTGGTATTTTTAATTGATTATCAAAAGAAAGAAAGAAAGAAAGAAAGAAAGAAAGAAAGGAATTTGTTCTTGTCAGTTGTGTGTACTAATCTCTGTATAGATAAAAAAAACTAAAAAACAATTAAAACCTTAGGTGACTCAGACTTAGATGACATCAGTATATTAATATTTGTGTGAGTGTGTGTGTGTGTGTGTGTGTGTGTGTGTGTACCTGGTATTTATCACGTTATGGGGACCAGATGTCCCCACAAGGATAGTAATACTAGTAAATTTTGACCTTGTGGGGACATTTTTGAGGTCCCCATGAGGAAACAAGATTATAAATCATACAGAATGAGTTTTTTTGAGAAAGTAAAAATTTACAAAGTTTCCTGTAAGGGGTAGGTTTAGGGGTAGGGTTGGTGTAGGGCAATAGCACATACAGTTTGTACAGTATAACAACCATTACGCCTGTGGAATGTCCCCATAAAACATGGAAACACAACGTGTGTGTGTGTGAGAGAGAGAGAGAGAGAGAGAGAGAGAGAGAGTTTATTAATGTGTTTAATAATGTGTTTTCTGTTTTGTAATGCTTTAAACAAATAATTTTGAGAAATAAAGATTAAAATAATGTTAAATATAATTCTCATTTGTCGCATTGTCCCCTTAAACTGTATATGCTCTATTTTTATTTGTGAGTAAAATGATTACTGATCAATATTAGTGAACAAGATTTAATGAAAAATATCCCATGGATTATTCCATTAAAATGAAGACAATGCATTCAACTATTTATCTCAAGCTTTGATGGGATATTAACATTATACATTTATGTACTAGAAATAAATTAAAGAGATAAACCACACACAAATTTAAATTCTGTCATCATTCAATCACTGTTATGTTATTCCTGCACAAAATATTTTTATAGATATGAACATGATTTTTTTTTTATGCATTGTATTAATTTACTTTTTAATTTAGGTTGCCTAGTCAGGGAATACAAATGAAAATAAGCCTTTAAGGAATTGTTTTGTTTCTTTAAATTAATGAGTGCTGTCCCCATCAAATAAATAAGTAAATAAATAAAGTTTTGATTACCATTGACTTCCATTGTCTAGAGAGAAAAAAGGAGAGATTAGCCTAATGGTGAATTTTCATTTTTGAGTGAATTGATCCTTAGTTTTAAACCCTGCAGCTTAGCCTAACTAGCCTATGTAAGTATTTCAAGTACATAGAGTGCTGTTGTGAACCAGAAAAATCAGTTAGTGTATTACTAAAAAAAACATTTATTAAAGAGTTCATAAGCCGTGTAATTGTACATGTTCTAGGTACTTTTTTGTCAAGAGAAAGTAAAATTGTATTCAAATAGTGTTTTATCTCTTGTTAAGGCCCGTTCACACCAAGCACGATAACTATAAAGATAACGATAAAGATATAGATATAGCCTCGGAGCAGCACCGGTTACCAGCACGGACTGGCACCCGGTTACTCGTGCACACCCTGGGGTGAGGTGCCAGCGCACGCTTGGGACTGGGTGCAAGGCTGGCGCTGAGGAGCCCCAGGCAAACACGGGAAACCGGTCCCATCCACAACATGTAGAATTTGGTGGAGGGAGGGAACATTTCTTTTTTGTAGGGGGCACACTTTTTATAATCTGACCAACAGATATTCACCAAAACAATACCAACCCGTATTATAAATGAGACTGAATTGGAATTTTGCACAATAATTATTGCACAAATATTATTTAATACTAAAAATCTCCTCAGAACAATAAATATTATTAAGCTGAAGTATAGTACATTTATTTAGTTGTGTGACCCAAGTAAAGACTACCTGTGGGTTAAACTCAAGAAAAACATATTAATGTTGTCTCTTCATCACTCCCCAGAATAAAATGCTACTGTAAAGCCTAGTCTAGGGGCCGTCAACCTTTTGGGCATGAAGTGCCATTTAAAAAAAATAAAAATCTACCGCAATGCCAATACCATCCCCACCAATCTGTATTTGATTATCATACAAATAGTGCAGAATCTTAAATATTTCTGAATCACTTTTTTCATTAGTTGTTTTTTTTTTTTTTTTTTCAAAATCCTAAAAGTTTCTTTATTTTAATGTTTAAATTAGACTTTGAGTAACAGATTTACATTGTGACCCTACTGAACACCACTGTGTGTGAGAGACAAGGCCAATTGTGCATTAAAACTATTTCGCTTAATCACCGTTCTATATTAATGTGCTGCTTTAATTCAGCATTTGTGGTTCAGGTTTTTTTTTATTTTATTTTATTTTTTTTATTACTGATCATTTAGTTAGTCTGTACTCTTATTTCTCCACTGGGATTGTGCTGAGCCCTTTAAAACTTTCAAATGGTTTGCTGGCGTCAAGTGCATGTGTAGACTAATGCAGGTTAATTCTCATGTATACTTTAAAGGGGTCCTATTATGCTTTTTCACTTTTTCAACTTTAGTTAGTCTGTAATGTTGCTGTTTGAGCATAAAAAAGATCTGCAAAGTTACAAAGCTCAAAGTCCACTTCAAAAGGAGATATTTTATTTAAAGCTGCAGTCCATAACTTTTGGCGCTCTAGCGGTTAATAAACCGAATTGCGTGCGTCTTGCGGAAGAACACTGTAGCCGCAGCTACTTCTCTCTGTTTATGTCTATGGCGAATCACGCAGGTACTGGGCTACTCCACAGCGGTACCTACCCCAACCAGCCTAAAATAGTCAGAATATAAACACTTATTATAGGTGTATCGTAGTGATTCAGAACAAGCCAAAAACACAGTTTGGAAAATGGATTCATGGTGTACTCGCTTATTATATACATTTTGTATATTTTGAACACAAAAAAGTTACAGACTGCAGCTTTAACAGAAATAATCTTTCAAAAACTACAACGAACGACTCGTTTGTACTACATCGCATATTTTCCGGGATTTGTGATATCACAAATACTGACGAATGGGACGAGACCTGGTTGAGCTGCACTAGAGAAGGCAACGAGTGTTATCACTTTGTCAGAGACACACTAGCTTTCCCAAGGCAGACGAACTTAGAGTGATTACAATCATCCGGGTTTAAATCGCGCTCAAATTGATTTGATTTTTAAGCAATATTTACACTGAAGCTCGCAGGAGAGGCATGACATTTCCCGACCAGGCTCCGAGTGCTGCCAATCACAACACACATTGGCCCAGCTAACCGATCACAGCGCACACTGGCCCAGCTAACCGATCACAACGCACACTGGCCCAGCTAACCGATCACAACGCACACTGGCCCAGCTAACCGATCACAACGCACACTGGCCCAGCTAACCGATCACAACGCACACTGGCCCAGCTAACCGATCACAACGCACACTGGCCCAGCTAACCGATCACAACGCACACTGGCCCAGCTAACCGATCACAACGCACACTGGCCCAGCTAACCGATCACAACGCACACTGGCCCAGCTAACCGATCACAACGCACACTGGCCCAGCTAACCGATCACAACGCACACTGGCCCAGCTAACCGATCACAACGCACACTGGCCCAGCTAACCGATCACAACGCACACTGGCCCAGCTAACCGATCACAACGCACACTGGCCCAGCTAACCGATCACAACGCACACTGGCCCAGCTAACCGATCACAACGCACACTGGCCCAGCTAACCGATCACAACGCACACTGGCCCAGCTAACCGATCACAACGCACACTGGCCCAGCTAACCGATCACAACGCACACTGGCCCAGCTAACCGATCACAACGCACACTGGCCCAGCTAACCGATCACAACGCACACTGGCCCAGCTAACCGATCACAACGCACACTGGCCCAGCTAACCGATCACAACGCACACTGGCCCAGCTAACCGATCACAACGCACACTGGCCCAGCTAACCGATCACAACACACACTGGCCCAGCTAACCAATCACAGCACACACTGGCCCAGCTAACCGATCACAATGCACACTGGCCCAACTAACCTATCACAGCGCACACTGGCCCAGCTAACCGATCACAGCACACACTGGCCCAGCTGACCAATCACAACGCACACTGGCCGAGCTGACCAATCACAGCAAACACCTGCGTATTTATAGCTTCTAACAGGCTGTGACTATGAGAAATGATTGCCTCTAATGGCTTGTTTCCACTGAGCGGTACGGTTCGATACAGTACAGTGCAGTGCAGTACGCAATTATGTCCGGTTCGACTGTCAGAAGTTGTGAATGGTACCAAAATAGCGAACGCTACCGTACCACTTTTTTGGTACCCTTCCGTTGGGGTACCTAGCAAAGCAAAGGGTACCAGAAGGGTGGAGCTAAACTGCAGAACGTTGATTGGTTGACTAGAATCGTCACTTTTGCGTGATACAAGGGGATAAAGCGTCCTTCACTCGTTCCGCTTTGCTGTCCATGAGTGTTGGGCTTATTTACATCAGAGTGCGCAAACACAAAAAATATAACCGTGTATTTTATCATTTTTATATATTCACACAGACAATAGCCATTTCTCAATATGCATTATTTTCTGTTGCTGTGGACTTGTGAAACGTCACTGCCCAAAAAAAAAGTTTTTTCAGGAGAGAATGTAATTGTTTAAAACTCAAATCTGCGGTTTATTTATAAAGATAGCGCCTATTTGAAAATTTGCTATGCTGATTTCGTAGCTCCAGGTGATCACCGGGCGCTCAGTGCTCATGTATCCACCTAGATCAGTCTTAGCTCGGCTAGTCCTTCTGACATTTGCCGCTGGCTCTGATGTCTCTGTAGTGATTAAACTTGAGATACAATTAGTTTTGGATAGGCTATATTAACAGGCATTCGTGGTCTCGTGAATCTATTATTTATTCCTGGTCATATAGATTTGGCTGAGCACAAAGTTATGTTTAACTTTATATATTTAATTTGAACTGTACTACAGTAAAGTTCAAATTAAATATATAAAGTTAAACATAACTTTATATATTTAATTTGAACTGTACTACAGTAAAGTTCAAATTAAATATATAAAGTTAAACATAACTTTATATATTTAATTTGAACTGTACTACAGTAAAGTTCAAATTAAATATATAAAGTTAAACATAACTTTATATATTTAATTTGAACTTTACTGTAGTACAGCGCTGACTTTGTAGCATACGTTTGACTGAATTGTTTTCTTTTGTCTTTATGTCCTCTTATATAAGCCTCTTATACTTTGTACTTATACTTTTATAATGGCTATTATTGTTCATTAAAACTGACATTTAATAAAAAGAGGCAAATTTGTGCTATTGTCGCAGTTCGTCGTCGATCACTACTTTCCGGCATACACCACGCCTATCAAGAAGGGTACTATTGGCTGTGGAAACGCAAGCTGGATCAGGGTTACCTGTACAGAATCGTACTGTACCGTACCGCTCAGTGGAAACCAGCCAAAAATGTACATCAGTATGCAGTTTTCCCTACTGCTCGCGTTTCAGTGATTATCCCTCTGCCAAGCTGGCCTGGTCAATCAATGCACAATGCACATTAAGCGTTAATATTTACCAGAGATTGCTGCAAATATGAAACTGCTGTCTATTCTTCCGCTTAAACCCATTCACACAGATTGATAGCGCAGAGTTGTTTGGAACTATTGAGAGCTACATGAACCACGTGACAGCGTGGCGGCATGTACTGGAAACTAGAGATCTGCATTATTTGAAATGTCACAAAGCGTGCACAAAAGTGGAAGCAGTCAATTGGTGGAGGATGATGATGATGTCATGGGTTTGAGGCACACAGAAACTGCATACTTTGAATGCTTCAATGATAGGATGGGGGAAGGGAACCTCATAAAACACCGAGGTTTTCCCCTGACTGTTCCGGGATAAGATTCAAAACTTTGAGAGCCTCACGAGAGCGAATGATTGAACGACATTTAATTAATTAAATGATGATAGTAGTAGAAGTAATAATAATAATAATAAAGTGTAAGAAACAGAGCAGGCAAAAGCCTGTGAAAGAAGCTCTGTCAAATGAAGCAGCCACCGCACTATACAATAGTTTCAAATTTATGAGCAAAAATAAATGTGGGAAGAGGCGCTGCGCAGACCGATCGCTGTTATGACATCAAAGTACCGCGAAAGCCGCCTGCTTTCTAATGGCTTTGGCGGCACTTTGATGTCATTGATACTTTGATACAGCGATCGGTCTGCGCAGCGCCTCTTCAAGTCTACACAGCTTGAGGCTTCGTTTGTCGTCAATCACGTGACTCTGTGAAAGCAGCTGTGAAGACGGTGCTGCGTGCTCGATACGTGCCTCCAGGCTTCTTCAGTGTCTTCAGTGGCATCATCACTACTTTAATATAAATTACTTAAATCTGTTATGGAGTGGTCTCCTCTGAGGTTCTTTCTTTCTTTCATTTTTTTCATCATTATTGTAACCATATGTCAGCCTGGTCCACACTGGAGAGAATAAAATTATCTTTTGGCGCCACTCAGTGGACATTTTACTTGTAATTTGTACCAGAAGTGAAGCATGTTATGTTTTCGCTGTTATGACATCAAAGTACCGCAAAAGCCGCCTGCTTTCTAATGGCTTTGGCGGCACTTTGATGTCATTGATACTTTGATACAGCGATCAGTCTGCGCAGCGCCTCTTCAAGTCTACACAGCTTGAGGCTTCGTTTGTCGTCAATCACGTGACTCTGTGAAAGCAGCTGTGAAGACGGTGCTGCGTGCTCGATACGTGCCTCCAGGCTTCTTCAGTGTCTTCAGTGGCATCATCACTACTTTAATATAAATTACTTAAATCTGTTATGGAGTGGTCTCCTCTGAGGTTCTTTCTTTCTTTCATTTTTTTCATCATTATTGTAACCATATGTCAGCCTGGTCCACACTGGAGAGAATAAAATTATCTTTTGGCGCCACTCAGTGGACATTTTACTTGTAATTTGTACCAGAAGTGAAGCATGTTATGTTTTTAAACAAACAATTACATATATTCATATTATAGGCCTACGTACATACATACATAAACATAATCTACGTAGTTTTTCTCAGCAAGCTGAATTTCGAACATTTAATCAACATATCATTAAATTGAGTCAAACGCTGATGGTGTCAGAGCTCTTTATCTGCACTTCTGGAGGGTCACTGGCCTGCTGTGTTTAGTTCAACAAGCTAATCACGATGACCAGAATTACTCGCAAATTCCAGAAGGTGGGAATAATTTACTGTTATTGCGATAGTAAATGCATAACATGTAACAGGGACACATTCAAATAAAGCATGAGTGTCCATTACTGCTCCTGCCCTTACCAAAAAGAAGTATACTTCAAGTTTATTTTATTAAGTATACTTAAAGGAGGGGTATGTATTTTTTTCAAAAACATCGGCCCGAGTACCAAAACAAACCTCAGCCAATCAGCAGTAAGGGGCGTGTCTACTCAGAGAGAGCGCTCAGTGCACAGGACGGACATTAGCCGAGCCGACCGATGACAGAAAGATAGAGATAGCGGATAAAAAACAAAAGAGGAAAACGTCTGCGGAACAAAAGAAGGCTTACGATAAGGCAAGAATTAGGACCCGTGTAAATATCGGATCAGCTTTCCAGCGCTGGAGAGAACTCAAGGAGCGGAGGCCTGCGATCGGACGCCGAGGTTGCTTTGTTTCTTCTCGATAGGTGAGTAACATTGGTTTTGCTTTGTTTCCCAGAACTAATATGTGCTGTACACATATATGCACGTTAAAACACACAGTACTACCAAAACACATTCGACCTGCATTACCATAGTAACTCAGAATTGCTTTCACTTATTGATAACATCATACCCTCGGCCGGCTGGCACAGCAGATTCCGCTATAATCGTTGCCTGGGTTGCGTACGCATGTGTGGGGCGGAGCTATCAAAATAGGGGCGAGACCCTTTTGGGGTAGGGGTGTGTTTGTTTTGGTGATTTGAAATATCAACATTGGCTACCAGAAATCACTTACCCCACCTTTAAGTAAAGTTCAAGTATATTTGTAAGTATACTTTATGTAGTAAGTATACAAACACCAGTGTACTAGTAGTATACTTGTAAGTGTACTATTTCAATACTCCTTGGGACTAAATTGGCCCACTTTCTATAAAAGTACAGTTCAGTAAAGTGTCATTAATAAATCCTTACATGTCAATTAAGATTACAGTATACAGACTTGAGAATAATTTTATGATATTTCAGCCATGTGTTTTTCTATCAGCTGTTTAGAATCAGAATGCAGATTTGCGAATAAATCACTCTTTGATCTAATTGGTCAAGCGGGTTTGAAAAAAATATTCTAAATATAATATTTAGAATATAAATATTATTCACATAATAGTAATAAATTATTTCTAATTTTTCGGATTCTCCCTAATTCTTCTTTTTCATCTTTTAATTTTCCTTTTTAAATAAACTTACCATTTTATAGATTTGAAATGCACTAATTGATTTTATTTATTATTTATATGTAATGCAGGGATTTCCAAACTTCATTGTCATCCGAACCTCGTTTATCTAATATATATATTTTTGAAGTTGAACATTTGCATGTTCGTGGTTGGTCAATGGTCACATGGCATGCTGCTAAACAAAATATTTCATCTTTTATAATAAATGTTTTTTTTTATAAAATTATACATATTTTTTTTATTTTGCATTTTCATGGTTTAATTGATTATATGCTTTCCATTAAACCCTCGGCAATTTCTTCACGAACCCCAGTTTGGGAAACCTTGATGTAATGTAATGTGTAATGCACTTCATAATGTTAATAACAATGAATGTAATATATTTTCTATCTCTTTGTATTTTTATATCAATATTGTACAATATTATCCTATTTAAATCAATTTGATAAGTGAATTGGGTCAAAAGCAATCTAAAAGTAGTCTGCTTATATTACCCAAAATGTGTAATGTAATGGATTATGTTACTAATTATTAGTTTTTCTCATGTAATTTGGAATCAGTAACGGACTACAATCTGTAAGTAATCTTCCCAGCTCTGGTAACGGCTTATTTTATAAGACTCTGGCTGAGGTGGATATTTGACTTGCAAATGTCTTCTATAGTTTGTTAATAACGAAGCAGCTTTTTATTGCCTATGCAGCTTGTGAACCACTCTGACTCTGTACTGCATGTAAAGATGATTCATGTATATCCATGGGTGTTTTTTGCTTCCCTGTACTGATGAAAGCTGGCTCCAATCTCAATTAAACCTGAATCAGCAAAACAAGGTCTTCTGGAAACTTCCAGGCAGATGTGTTGGAGTAAGTTACAACAAAACTCTGCAGGATATTGGCCCTCCAGAAGCAGAATTGTACACCACTGAAATAAAGTGCTACCTATTAAGAAGGAATCACTGGAATGTTGTCGAACCATCAAGTTCTTCTGTTTGACCTCTCAAGTTTTTTCCTCCTATACTGGTGGAATTTGTCGATTAGTGTGACCAAACAAAGACATCTTTGAGGAACAAGAACAAAAGAGCTGTAGCTAAGCAAGATCAGGCTCTCTTGCCACCGCTGGCTATGGACTTTTTATGGACGGCATTTTCCCAAAAAGAAAACAACACAAAATAAATAGTTTCAAAGACTGCTCAGTAAGGATCTAAACCTTGTCTTGCACATTCAGCTGCTCCCTATTCATGTCTCGTCGTGTGAGGAAACAGAGGGATTTGTTATGAAACCATGGCAAAAACACAAAGGGATCCTCCACGTTTCAACCGCAGCGTGTCTCTCCACCCACAGCTGGAATGCAGTAAAGTGAGTTTCCATGCTATGAGAAATAGTTCAGCTCGGCGCTGCTGAATAAACACAGACATGAATATTAGGGTAGAGTTCGCTGTTTTAGGGCTGGCCAGTACGGGCTGGTTTTGCTCTATCCTTACAAAATTTCTACCCATGTGGCATGTAACTGGAATGGTGGAAAACATCACAACAACACTTCCATTGTACTGGGATGGCGTTTGGCTGAACTGGCAACACCACACGACCGGCAGACTTCACTGTGCCTTCTATCAGTCTCTGCTGAATCTAACCGAGCACTTTAACACCTGGAAAATCCTCGTCATCACATCCATAGGATTGGGAGCTCTTGCCATTGCAGTTTACCCTCTTGGCTGGATACGATACCCTAAGAACGTATCGTTTAAAATAGCATCCGGGCCCATGTTTGTTGTGAGTGGACTGGTTTTACTGGTGGTGATTTCCTGGACTACACATTTAACTGCTTCGAAAGCTGGTGCTGTATTGGCACGGGAGTTCGGATCAGCGATCTACACTGGCTGGATAGGCACAGTGCTGCTTGTGGTGGGTGGTGTAGTGCTAACCATTATTTGCAGTATAGCACTCGGGGAGCAAAGACGGGATGAGAGAGCGGCGCAAACTTCCGAGCCAGGCGTTCAGATACCACTCCAGGCCACACACAGCACTGCGTTTACACAATATCCCTAAGCGGATAGTAGACTGTGAGTCTAAGAGTGACTGTTGTTGCTTCTAATTAAGTTGACATTTTAGAAGATCTGTTGGTCATTTTACATTTTTATTATTGTTAGATGAAGAAGTCAACTCTGCTCTGGTTCCTGATTCAACATTTGACAGCTGGCATATACATACATGCTTTTGTTTTTGGTCTCATTTTCATTTCATTGGACTCTTCATTTGTTTACCTGTCTTTTATTTTTTAGCTCTCGTATGCTAATTTGTTTGCATTGATTATGTTCATCACCTGTGTCTTGTTTGCTCCCTTGTTTACCTGTGTATTCAGTTTTCTCAGTTTAGTGTCCGGTATTGACTTAAACTTTGTGATGTTTGCAGAGCTGGCCTGTTTACCTTCTGTCAGATCTCTAGTTGTGATCTTTGTTAATTTGTTTAAATAAAGAAAAGCTAAGCTGCATGTAGATCCAAGCCTCACCTCTACCCTTTGGGGGTAACGCATTACAAGTAACACAGGTTGTGTAATCAGATTAACTAGTGAAATAACACATTACTTTTTAATTTACAGGGAAATATCTGAGTTACTTTTTCAAATATGAAATGCCGGTTACTTTGTTTTCCAATGTATGGACTGACAGCTCTCCTGAAGCACAGCTGAAAGGTTTGTTTGAACTTTTGAATTTGCAATTTTTTTTTTTGTGTGTGCTTTTGAATTTGCAGTTTGCAGCCTGAGGCATGTTCTTTTTTTCTTTTTTTTTCTTTTGATGTTAAAGGCCTTTTTCATTTGCAAAAAAATATGAGAAAAGGCAACACAAAAGTAACGCAATGCATTCAAGTGAAAAAGAAGTGTGCTTAATTGTATCGAAAGCCTCGTGTTTTGCTCAAGGGGAGAGAGCGAGGCTCAGAATTCATTGCTTAGGTCCTAACCCTAACAGTGGAAAAGCGTGTGGGTACAAAATTCTTCTCCCAAACAGCAATGTACTACATTTAAACCAAAGTGGCACAAAAGTGTAAATGTAACCGGCTGAGATTTGAAGTATTAAGAACAGCCTTTGGGTGAAGTTATGTTAGGTTAGTTATGATTGTAACAGTCTTTTTGAAACTATTTTTGCCGCCTTCATTGCAGTAATTTATTTCAATTGAAATGTGTTTATTTACTGAAGTAGTAGAGGGAAGATGTATTGTGGGATTCAGAGTGTGATCGCTAGTTGGCAGTAAAAGGAACCAGAGGGAGAAATTCAGTTGATGATGACCTGTTCTTCCACGCTTACTGACATTAAAGACTGTTGTTACTGGATTTAGTTTTGACTTTTACATCATAAAACACTACACCTCCATATTCAACAACTCTTGCGCAGATGTGAATAAATTGGGATCTGTATGTTCTGGTTGAGTCTCTCACCCTCTCCTATCCATATATTTTAATTTAAAACATTTTAAATTAAACACTGTATGGAGACACTGTATATGATTTACATTTTTAATAATTAAATTTATTAATTTTAGCTAGATAAGTTATGTAGTGCTTTCTAGTCTGTTTTCTAGTGTTTTCTGTCAAAAACCATCACTGGCATTCCACCCAAAACAGTTTTCCTGGAGCGAGAAAGAGCTGTGCTCTGTTCATTTCCTTCCCTTCTGCAGATACAACAGAAATTCTGAGCACAAATGACAGATCATGGCTGAGCTCTTCAGTCTCTGTAAAAGGTGCATGCATGTGAGGCGGCAATGTGTGATCACTGAATCAATCCGAGCCTTTAGGAAATGAGTAGACAACACGCTTTTGTCAAGATCCACTATAACACGCTATAGTCTAGCTTTATTCTTCATTAACGATCCCAGGTCCAGGTGATCTATGCTTAGGCTACTAAACCCTTAGAATTTGGTGTGGACGAAGTTCAGACACTTCTGAATAATTCTTAATGTCTAGCGATCATATTTGTGACTGAACACTGATTGAATACTGAAGTATTGAAAAAAAATGTTATAAATATTGTGTAGATAAAGTGTCATGTCATTCCTAAAACCATTACTATAATGTGCTTGAGGCCTCGGAGACCATGCATATGAATATGACTGTCACAATTTGATACCTAGCCCTCTATAAAATGCTATGTAACCTAGTTTTTGTCTTATGTATTGTGTTTTCACTTCCTGAAAGGAAAAGGGGCAGGTGTTGCTACAGTTTAGCAATATTTTCAGTGTTACTAAACTATCTAGTTTCAGGTATAATTACTTTTAGGTGATGGTCCTTGCATAGCTATATCTAATACAAACGTTAAATTCATTTTGACATTTTTACTGCATAAAGACCACATTGACTTTATCAAGGAATTTGCTGATGTTTTCTATCTGAATCAGTACGGATTGCCTATAAAGTGTTGGGGATTTTAACATCCCTGCTGATAATAATAATAATTAAAAAAAGATGCATCAGGATTGACATCTGCACACATCCTAACTTTTAGAAATTCTGGGGTTAGACAACGTGTCAAGATCCTCACATCATCGTAATCATACCTTAGATTTAATACTGTCAAATGGACATTGATGGCACTAAATCCTACAGCTTGCAGCATAATGTCAATGATCATTACCTAGTCTCTGGTATGCTCCGTTCAGCTAAAACTGTAAAATCAACTCCATGTTATAAATATGGTGGAACTATCATTTCTACTACTAAAGATTGCTTTATTAACAATCTTTCTGAAGCACTTGATGTTGCAACATAAACTATGGATTCTTTATTTTCTAGCACCCCAGATATTGTTGCTCCTTTGTGCTTAAAGAAATAAGCAGAGCAGTCTGACACCGTGGTATAACGAACACAATCACAGACAGCAGCATAGCTAGAACTAGAGGACTGTCACATTGCATGTAAGATACTGTTGCTCCCATCAGGTTAAAAAGGTTCGAGAGAAACACCCTGCGCCATGGTACAGCAGTCAAACTCACACTCTCAAGAGAGCAACTCATAACCTTGAGCACAAATGGCGGAAAAAATTAAAAGGTTTCTGAACCGCATGGAAGGACAGTATCTAGAGCTACTAGGGCCGAGCATCTCCGCAGACTCATTGAAAATATTCAATAACAAATAAACAGATGTTGCCCAAACTAAATATTCCAACACAGCTTAGTAGTAATGACTTTATGATTTTTTTTTTCAGTGATAAAATAGAAAAGTTTAGAAATACAACTGTTAAATGTACAACCAACAGCACCACAGTATTAAGCTTCAAATATCATCCCACAATAACGACCGCAGATCTTTATTACTATAGGAGAGCTTTCCAAGCTTACTGCTGCATCAAAGTCAATCACATGTTATACACACACCCACTAAACTACTGAAGGAACTGAGAGCCTCTTCTCAACACAGGTCACAACCCGAGAATGTGCAAGCTGGCGTTTATTAAGTCTCTCATTACAGTAGGAATCCACATCTACACCCAAGTGAATTATAACTACAGAACCTTCTCAAATCTTATGTTTATTTCAAAAATATTAGCAAATGTTGTGTCAGCTTATTTTATTTTTTTGTGCAAAATAATTATATCTATAAATAACTATAGTTGTAGAAATATTTTAATATTTCTAAAAATATATTTATTTATTATTTTTTAAACGTATTTAAAATATTATCATTTCTGTGTGGTTTGGTTTTATTGTGCTTTAAACTGCACAATAAAATTACAAAAGATAAAATGTCACTCTACAGATGGTGCAAGATTTAGTTTAGGACTCTGAAAATAATTTTGTTTTGAACGGTTGCTTCACAATAATCAGCGGTTGTCATGACGACCATGCACACATTTGAAGTCATGGATAGCAGTGTTTGGGTGATAAGGTTTCTCTCCCACACAGACAGCCTCATGCATGATTCAGAGTCTAGAGTGCACACTGGAGAATCAGATAGCTTTCGGTTAACAACATACAGACAATGTTTTGGTATTAAATAGCAAATATGCCTGTGGTTTTGGCACTATGACAATGAGGAAACAAAAACAAACAAAGATCATCATTTTCACATTGTCTTTTTTAAATCATTTTGTACGTGAATGTCATTTTGACCATGACGGTTAAAAAAAATATCATATTTTTACATTTCATTAATCTAATACAATATATTTGCTTATGTGCAAAAAGAACAGAGAAACAAGTACAGCATTTCTTGTTTGTCAAATATGGAAATGTTTAACCCACCCTATGTTGTCTTTGATTAAATTGTGATCACAGTAATGTGTAGAGAAGAAAAAATATTAAAGCAGCAACAACTGCATACTGAGCTTAGCCATTTTGTGCTTAGGGCAATTTTCTGTCATTTCCCCCATTGTATGTTCTGTTGTACACTTTTTATGTGATGTGTATTTGTTAGAATTAATTCTTTGTTAGACTCAAACACAGTATTCTTTATTCTTGTGTCTGTGCTATAACTACAGGGTAATATCCTTAACCTCTCTTTTATGCTGCCTTGCCAAATGCATATTCATTGGAGCTCATAATGACACTGGATAATGGTGTATGAATAACACAAACATTTCTTTAAGGGTGCTAATTACAGATAATTGCTCAATGATTGTGCTTGGTTTTCACTGATTGTCGCTTCCTCTTGTTTCTAAGGTGTAGCCTACAACGTGCTGACGTCTGTAATTTCTGTTTCTAAATATTCTTATTTACTTTGGTATGGACATTGGCAAAGTCTCCTAGAACTGAGAACAGAATGATTGCGAATGAACGTATTTATATGCCAACTGCTTTAGTTGCAATGAATATGCAACTACAGTCTTCATTCTGTTTGCACAATGCTGAAACCTTTAACAACAAATGGAAGACATTTTTTAGACATGATGTGAAAAAATCATATCTGATGACACCAAAACTGGTATATAAATAGTAGACCACCAAAATAGTTATTTGAATCCATTATCAAATAGCAATTGTCAGGAGGATGTGAAGGGGTCATGTAATAAGGACATGCTTATGGGGAACTTTTCCATCCTAGATTTGTTGCTGCTTGTTGACTGACCTGATGAATTTTTTAAGCTCCTGGGGAGGCGCATCGGTTACCACTGAATCTATCGCAGATCTTCATCTCCGTCTGATGACAACTTAATTGCATTTGTCCTCTCAGAGAAAGAAAATTAACCAAGATGTTCTTGCAGCTAAGTGTTCTATGTCTATTTTGTTTACTTTGTATGATTATTTTACCTCTATTTACTCCATTCTGGGCAAAGCTACCGAAGGAAACTCAACACTCTGGCTGTGATTAATAAAACATCGTCTCGAGGCCCAAAGGGCCAACCACCTGAATGCTTTCAGCTGTATAAGTGGTGAAAGGCGACATAATCTCCTCAGGACAAGATTTGGACTGAGATTGAAAGACGCTGTGAGAGAGGAACAATATAAGGGGTGGAAAGAGGACTCTTTATGCTGCACTCGAATGGACGGATAGTCTGGAAGCATGGAGAGCGGACGGAGCTTGGCGCAGGTCATGTCTGAAATGCAGAATGAGATCAGAAAGCTGGAGAGCGAAAACAAAGCACTCCGTGGGCAACTCGACCGGCCGGCTTCAGCCTTGGACCCAGTGAAGCAGAAAGACGGGTCACAGGACAGCTCGACCCTCGCCAGCCTGAGACGAAACGTGTCCGCACCGCAACTTGAAGCACAGTACAAAGGTAAATAAATATCTTGTGTTGCTCAAACTTTAATAAGCGTGTGTCACATCTTAATCCAGTGGAATGCAAATAAGCAGCCTGACTGTAAAAATGGTTACACTTTATTTTGATGTCTCCTTTAGAAATTCTGCTGACTATAAATAAATACGTCAACTAACTCTCTTTAGAGTATTAGTAGACTTTTAGGTTAGGATTAGTAGAATAAACTGACAAGTACTTGCAGAGTTACTTATAGTCAGTAGAATATCTGTTGGGAGACCATCGCAATAAAGAGTAGATATTAAGCACATTTTAATGACTGCTTGTTGTAGCTGCAAACTTACAGACAGTAGAATGTGGACTATCAGAATATAGTGTTACTGTTAAACATACAATTGCTATCAGGTAGGTTTATCTATTTTACCTGACTAAAAAGGCTTACTCAGTGGTGATGTTAAATAACAGTTTTGACTAATAATACAGTCATTTTAAAATAATTTGGATATTACCTGTTAAAGAATGTTTTAGAGGCAACCTGGCATTTTATATTTACATACATTGCTCTTTTTGTTGTTGTTTTATATTTTCACACTGTGCATATACAGTAATACCTATTGTTTAATTACGGTTCCATAGTAGGCCCTAAGGCAAGACTGGACAACTCTGGCATACGCTATGTCTACATTAATCCAGATACATCTGGAAATAGTGTTTTCAATTTCAAAACACTGTCCATCCACACTAGTCTTTTTGAGAATTTCCAAAAGTTTCTAGTTCACACTGAAACGCTAATATTATCTTACTGTGCATGCTTAAAACCTCATAAAAGCGCACTGAGATGGTACAGAGAGAACAGACATAGTTAAGTTCTCACACTATTCCTTTGCCACAATCATGTTATTCTCAAAATCTCACCATGTACTGGTGCACCCACTCAAACACCATTATAAGTTTGGTCTAAAATGCAACTGCCCACGTTTTGCTTCAGGCCAGCAAATGCGCAGTTCTTTACAAGAATGTCATATTAAGATTGTACAAAGTAACATATATATTTAGCAAAACTGTGAAAGTGAATAGCACATAACAGGCACATACTGAACAAAACAGATTTGAACAATATGTATCACGTGACTAAACATGCGTCATCATTTTTTAAATACCTCTATCTTCATGCTGTTTTCAAATTTATCCATTAAGAAGAGCATCTTCAAAAACCTCAATTTTTGCAGAACAAATACGCTATCTCGTCAGTTTGCAGGCCAAAGCTTTGAGGAAAAGAGACGATGTAGCCCTAGTTTAGCTCAAACACAAAGCCTGTCATTTTTAAGCAATTCTGAAGACTGTGGTTAGATTCTGTAGATTTAAAACTGTAGATAGGACCATGGACCTGGAAGGACAGAGTTGCCCACCCCTGCCCATTCATGATAAATGCACTGATGAAAATGATTCATTTATCTCTTTCCAAACCAGTAATGCCGTTCTTAGTCAAGTATTGGTTGTTATTCAAAAAGAGGTTATAGTACATGCCTTCTGCTTTATTTCTATAGAAAACATTATTATGACCGTGCGAAGATACTCCATATCGTCAAACTCCATGAACGGGAACTCTCGAAAGAATGAGATTTTGCACAAGCCGAGACGATACGAGGAGACTGTGAACAACAATAAATGGGCAAAACTACATGATGGTTCACACGGGCGTCCTTCTAGTGCCTATGCTAAACCAGACATAGAGAAGTTAACCAACAGACATTCCCTTCAGGAGTACGTCAACAAAAACAGGTGAGCTTGGCTTTAGTCGGTATGAAATATTAACTAGCACTTAGTAACTTTTATGCTAATTGTTATATCTGACATTTTAGAGCCAAAGTCAAGACGGTGACTTTCCTGTTGCCAGTGGATGACATTTACACCAATCGACCTGTACTGGCTGAACACCTGTCAGAAAGAACCTGTGAACTCCAAGCGATAGCGGAAACAGACTCGTGAAGCCCAAACTAATGGCGGGAGAAACAGAAACACCCACAAAACTGATGCTTGTGAAGCTGACCTAGAGGAAGTGCAGTAATGTGGTCAAACTCTATCCCAATGCGTTTTTAGTCCTGCGGTGAATTAATACCCACACCTGACCTCAATGCTTTGACTCCTGTTACAGATTTGGTTTCTCAAATTCATTCAGCTAAAGAAACTCAAGTCATCCCATGGTCTCGTCCGATGACCTGTCAGTCCCACTCTGGCGTTTGGATCGGGTGTCTGCTTGTGTGAAGAACCAGAGGAGACACGCGCTTCCCTCTCACTATACTGAGTTTGGTGAAATTGTTAGTTCATAGCGCTTTGAATCATGAACATTATTTACATCAGTTTGTTCTCCACAAAATCTCCCACTATTTTATTCAGCGTTAGCTTGCTCAACTTTAACATAACAGTTTACTTAAAAACATGTTTAAAGTGATAGTTCTCCCACAAATGAAAATCCTCTTAGAATTACTCATTCTTAAGTTGTTCCAAAGCAAAGGAAGATATTTTGAAGAATGTTGGTAACCAGACAGCTGACGGTAACATTGACTTCCACAGTATATACACTGTATATATATATTTTTTCAAACTATAGAAGTCAGTGGCTACCGTCAACTGTTTGATTACCAATATATTTCTAAAATATCTTCTTTTGTGTTCACCATGAGAAAGAAACTCATTGAGGTTGAGTAAATGATAGAATTTTCATTTTTGGGGTGAAAAATCCCTTTAAATAAAAACTGTTATTAAATCATGTTAAAATGTATTTAAGCAGTGACACTTTTGCTACAAGGAAGAGAAAGCCAAAGGAAGGTTTACACATTATTATTATTATTATTTAGTTAAGATAATGAGAGATCTGCACAAGGTATCAGGGATGACAGTCCAAAGGCTCCTTTTTTATATACTCCTGAAAACAATTATTGCTCAGGGGTTGACATTTCTTTAGGTTTCACTTCCCTGTTTAACCCAAAGGTAAAACAAAGCCCCTCATTTGTGAAATTAATAAAGTGAAAATAGTCACGTCTAAAGGCTAAAAACAGAAATATTTATCGCATAGACTATTTGAGGTGTAGAAAACACTTCAAAAACACTTTAGTACATGACCATTAACTTGTCTCTGACATACAATTTCCATATTAACAGCTTAGGTCATTATATTCAACTCTTTAGAGTTACAGTGCAACATACTGGATACATCTGGGCTCAAGAAACGGGTCAGAATAACAAGCAGAACCTAGTGTGAACATGTTTGCTGCGTTTATCAGCTGAAGGTTTCTTATTCTCCGTCTTGTTGGGTGTGCCGTCCTTTGTGAGCTCAGAGGGCTCGTCCTCACTGTAAAGACTCCCGTAACTCTCCGAAACTCGTAGCTTACCTATTAGTGAATAAAGCAGTCAGTGTGAATAAGCAATGTCAGTGCACCCTTTTGTTATCAATAAAACTTACTTTTTTTTTAAACAGTTGTATTAACAGTTTTTTTATTTCTACTGTACTGCAAGGTGATACCTGTTATAGTGCTGTGCTCAGGTTCAGTACATCGTGTGGGAGGTTTGCCCTCTGTTGGACTATCTCCATATTTCATTTCATATTATATGTGCTGTTATATGTTTATTTTATATTAAAGGGACAATTCACCAAAAAATTTAAATGAAAAGAAATTTTGAAGAATGTAGGTAACCAAACAGTTCCAGGTGCCCATTGACTTCCATTAGGAAATGAAATCATGTTTTGGAGGCAAAAAAATAAAAAAATATTTTCAGATCTGTCGTGTGTTCTAATAAGTTGGCCACCACTGTATAAGTAATCAAATATATTTAATACAATATAAAATAGTTTATCTAACATCTAAAGTTCTGCCACTAAATGATGGGATTTCTGGCCTCATTAAAGCCCAAAGTATATTTTGTTTTTGTTACACTTGTGTATGCGTGTCAAACATGCAGCTTTTCAAACTCCATTTGATAGCGTATGCAACGGTTGACACATGCACTCAAGATAGTTTTTTTTCTTTTCCCAGTTTTTTTGCTATTTTTCTCCAGAAGTTATGACTGATAAAATGATCTTTGTCTCTTTTAAACTAAAGTTGTGGCTATCTCATAATAACCCTGTTGTTGTTGCGGTCTCTGCTATTTTGTTGTTGTTGTTCCGTCTCTTCAGTTTCATTAATGCAACGGTTGACGCATGCACTCAAGAAAGTTTTTTTCTTTTCCCAGTGTCTGTGCTATTTTTCTCCAGAAGTTATGACCGATAAAATGATCTTTGTACTCTTTTAAACTAAAGTTGCGGCAATCTCATAAACCTCTCACACAAACATTCGTCAATGCAGCGGTCTGTTGTTGCTGCACATGCACTCAAGATAGTTTTTTTTCTTTTCCCAGTGTCTGTGCTATTTTTCTCCAGAAGTTATGACTGATAAAATGATCTTTGTACTCTTTTAAACTAAAGTTGTGGCAATCTCATAAACCTCTCACACAAACATTCGTCAATGCAGCGGTCTGTTGTTGCTGCAGTCTCCGCTATTTTGTTGTTGTTCCCTCTCTTTAGTTGAGTTTTGTACTGTGATAGAACAATTTGAGCCAGTGCTGCCACCTTGTGGAACAAGTGATTAGTGCAAAACCAAGTCAATGTGCATGTGCGACCTGTGCATACAAAGAATGCGTAGTTACAAAAATCGGGTGGTGCACGTACAATACGCACACAATAGTCTTGTGACAAAATTTGTGTGCACCCTCGCGCAAAAACTAAAGTATAATTTGGGCTTAAGAATGTATATTGGGACAACAATACATATGCCGTTGCTTATGACTGGTAATCAAATGATAAAGAGACATTCAACAGACCTTTTAATGCTGGCCTATAGTGAAGTAGCTGTGAAGCTTGTGTAGAATGATTCATCTTCCTGTCTGAGTCAGCGTTGGGCACCAAAAGCCCCATGATCTCACACTCTGTGACTTTTATGTTCCTCTGCAGGAAGTAGGTGCGCATTCTTCCTTTACCTTTTACCTCTATCTCTCCACGCTCCTCCATCTGATAGCCTTTATTTCTTAGAGCATTGAGGACTAGGAACTAGAGGACAAATATTTCAATCGATCGCTCAGGCATGGCAGCGAAATGAGGCACCGAAATCTGCGTTTGGATTTGGTTCTAGTACATACCGGTTACATAGGTACCAGGTTTCGGTACCGAACCCTAGTCATCTGTGGACCTGTTGTCCAACAAAAGAGAACATTATAACCTTTTTACTCAACACCAGTCAAATGCTTCCTTCTGTGATCTGATGAGGCTTCTTGTCACAGAATGAGGCAGAAAATATGTTCCATATGCTACTTTAAAAAGAATACATCGATTAGCAATAATTATACATTAGGGTGACCATACGTCCTCTTTTCCCCGGACATGTCCTCTTTTTGGACCTACAAAAATGCGTCCGGCCGGGATTTGTTAATTGCCCAAAATGTCCGGGATTCGGCTGTTTTCTTAATCCCGCTCCCGCTGAATCTCTGACCATTGCCGCCTGCTCCCGTGATCATGTGTTTGGCTCCCGCGATTTTCGTGTCCTCTCCTTTAACCATCCTAATATTGCATATAATTTTGGCGCATCAGGGAGCCGCTCTCAGGATGCCCTCTTTCAGCTGGTTGGCCACATGGTTGACAGCATGGCATACAATAGATTCTCCGTCTTCTGCTTTTCCTCCTCAAGGTGTTTTGAGAGCTGATGAAGCTCTTCTCTTCTTTTTCGTTCTAGCTGGTTGGAGAGCTCCATCTCCGCCAGTCGCTGCTGGTTGTGCAGGATCAGGTCACGTGTAGCATCATGTGGAGCAATATCAGAGAGGTGCATGGAGTGCTCCTCCAGCTCCTGCGAAGTAATGGTGACACTACGTACAGCATGCAATGCAATGGAGGCATCCATAACATTTGTC
>NW_015505598.1:2061742-2108177 GCF_001515645.1 Sinocyclocheilus grahami | reverse complement strand
CTCTCTATTCTAATGCTACTTCTAATTTTTTCTGCTTTTTTTTTTTTTTTATTAAACTTGACACTAACGTTTGCACTCTCTATTCTATTTCTATTCTAGCTACTTGTTTTATTCATAAAGAAAAAAGAGCCTCTAACACAAGCATTCTCTATTCTTTTCACTTATTTTCTTTTTATTTATTATAAATAATGACCTTCTAACACTAGCATTATCTGTTCTTTTTCTGTTCTATTGAATTGTTTTATTTTTATTTAAAAATGACCTTCTAACACTAGCATTCCCTATTCTTTTTCTATTCTTTCTACTGGTTTTCTTTTTATTTATTATAAAAACAAAATAAGCAAACAAACAAAAAAAAACCTTTCTACGTATACTGTTAGGTGAAGCCCCGCCCACGAACCCCGCCCCCTACTGTCCTTTTTTTGAAAAACTAAAATATGGTCACCCTATTATAAATATACTTAATTATTATGAAAATACCAGAGATGGCTTAAATAACACAGATAAACTATATTGTCGCAGTCAAGTGTTTATTGTCTTGGTTTTATCATTCAAAACATTTATATGTTGTTTACTCAGTTACAGCTATAATAGCCATGCCTTTGTCCATATAAGGGATTTCCTGGAGAGTCATGAATTCTCTACTTCTGTGACTGGATATGTGGATTTTCTGTGCGAGGGTACCCTCTGGCATCCAGTATGAATGAAACAGACATCATGTGTTTATAGTGCTAATAGCCAATCCTTAATTTTTGGGGGGGATTTTTATTTATTAATAAGTATCGGTTCAGGCACCGGAACAGTTTTAAAAGTATCGATTTGGCACCGGTATCGAAAAAACCCAAACGATACCCAACCCCATAGATGACACTATTAACCACACCCTACACATTTCCCTTTCCCACCTTGATCAGAGGAAAGGGAACTACATGCAGATGCTGTTTGTAGATTACATCTTCGGTTTTAACACCATTGTCTCTTCACAAAAAGCTACAGAACCTTGGACTGAACCCTCCTTCCTGACTAGAAGCCCCCAGCTGCTTTAATCCCTTGACACCAGCAACTGCACGACCAAACACAGCTCCAACAAATCATGGAAAAAGTGAACTTTGCCAACATCAGAGTGGCCTCATCACTAATAATGACAAGAAGTCCTAAGTGGACATCCTAACAATCTCTTCCTGAATGCCACCAAGACTAAAGAGATTATCGTCAAATATGGGGGTAAGCAGGTGAGGAACTACAGTTCCTGATAACCATTGTGGCTGCTGTCGAGAAGGTGACCAGCTTCAAATACCTTGGGATCCATCTCACAGAAGATCTCTGCTGGACAACACACAAACAGCTTGGTGAAAAGGGCGCATCAGTACCTCTACCCCTTATGACACCAGGTTCAAGGTCTCCCACAGCAGGCTGAGTGCTTTCTATACTGGGGCTGTGAAGAGTCCTCTCACAGAGCAAATCACTGCCTGGTTTGGAGGTAACAT
The DNA here is from genome assembly GCF_001515645.1 of Sinocyclocheilus grahami. Taxonomy (NCBI): domain Eukaryota; kingdom Metazoa; phylum Chordata; class Actinopteri; order Cypriniformes; family Cyprinidae; genus Sinocyclocheilus; species Sinocyclocheilus grahami. The sequence continues at coordinate 2,106,690 of NW_015505598.1, read as the reverse complement.
GGCCTAGGTTACCATGGCCCAAGACATCACATGTTTGGATGATTGGATTGTAACACCGTTTATAGTTAAGGGAAGGAGGCGGGAACCGGCAGACATTTGTCAAAACTCACAGACCCCTCACAGGCTACCTTCATAAACATAAACAAAACCACAACTAAAGTGTCCCAGGCCTGGTCCTCTCTCATCCTTCACTATCGTCACTCCTCCTTTTATCCTTCCGGAGCTCCTCCGTGGAATTCGAGACTGGTGAGTGGCACAGGTGTCACTATTATCATTCACTCCTCCGGCCTCACTTCACTCCTACTGCTCTCAGCCCCATCCTTCCCGTCACAAGGATGTTTGAATGACACCTGAGCTGCAAGTAGACCTAATCCGCAATTACCCTCTCTAGACAGTACTTTGACATAAGCAACTGCAATACACACCATAAGTTCATAGTGCCTTTGTGGAAGGGGTTTCTGATCTCTGCATCATGGAGCCCAGCAGCAGAGTATTAATGTGTTATACCATGTCTTAGAAACAGTTTGAAGTCCTCCGGAGGCATTTTGTCCAGCATGGACTGAATTATTCCAAGGAAATGCATAAAGAAAAACAAATCCTAAGCAAAAGATGCCCTAGAGCAGTGCTTCTCAAACCTGTTCAGGGGACCCCCAACCACTGCATTTTTTTGTATGTCTCCCTCATTTAACAATCCTGATTCAACTCTTGATTCAATTGTTGAATCTTGCTGTGCATTTGTAATTTTTATGGCCTCAAGCCTGTTATTCCACTCCATCGGTGTCTGTGCAACTTTCAGAGTATACTCAGCCACGGATGATTGTGGATGGACTAGTTTGACATATGCACAGTACCCAGTGAACTCTTCAAAACATTCCAAACCTCATTTATGAATTGTTGTATGCACATCCACACAGACACAAAGAAAGCGGAGTGTAGCGAATGTTAACAACCAAAGTATACTTTAGGCTTAAGAATTTAAAAGGAACGACTGCCTAGATTTACACCAGGAGTTCTCAACTCTAGCTTTCAAGGTCCACTTTCCTGCAAAGTTTAGCTCCTAACTTAATAATGATAATTCCTTACATTTATATAGCGCTTTTCTGGGCACTCAAAGCGCTTTACATAGAAGGGGGGGGGTCTCCTCAACCACCACCAGTGTGCAGCATCTACCTGGATGATGCGACGGCAGCCATATTGCGCCAGAACGCCCACCACACACCAGTTTGTTGGTGGAGAGGAGACACCAATATAACTTCATCAAACTCACCTACCTGTAACTTTCTAGTGATCCTGAAGAACTTGATTACTTAATTGATGTTTGTTCCGGTGTGTATGATCATGGTTGGAGCTAAACTTTGCCTTTGTGAACCTTGAGGGCCAGAGTTGATCTTTATACTGTAAGGCACACTTCTGTTGTCTCACAGAAACCATACGTTTTGTATTGTCTGCTCTCCCAACCATCCATCTTTTTCTTTGATTCATCTGCCTCTACTCTCTTGCCCTCTTTCAGCTGGTTGGCCACATGGTTGACAGCATGGCATACAATAGATTCTCCGTCTTCTGCTTTTCCTCCTCAAGGTGTTTTGAGAGCTGATGAAGCTCTTCTCTTCTTTTTCGTTCTAGCTGGTTGGAGAGCTCCATCTCCGCCAGTCGCTGCTGGTTGTGCAGGATCAGGTCACGTGTAGCATCATGTGGAGCAATATCAGAGAGGTGCATGGAGTGCTCTTCCAGCTCCTGCGAAGTAATGGTGACGCTACGTACAGCATGCAATGCAATGGAGGCATCCATAACATTTGTCCTGGGAGAAGGAAGTAAGAAAAAGACAAGCTTAATTGATATTCCCTAAAGGTACAAAAATATGTGAGGTGGACACAATGAGATACTTTATTCAAATTTGGTAAGTGTGGCATCAATTCTCAATTAAGTGAGTGCTCGACAGTTGCATTTAAGTTCTAATTCTGTGACAGCTTAAGAAGTTCTGCCTCTCTTCAAGATCCCTTGCCACAGCAACCACAATTAACAGGTAAATCAGCAATAGGCAATAGCCCTCCATTACGCTTAACATGCTAGTCTGGCGTTGACAAGGAAGTTCTTGTTTTTATTTTATATAGTCACATAATATAGTTAAGCAATACAAATTTCAATAAAATGCAGATTAATTATATAAACTGACTAGTTTTAGAAATATTCTAAATTGACTGTTTTTGGTCCATTTTGCTAATAAAAATCATTCCAAACAAGGCAGAAGTTGCATCTCGCAACAACACACAGCAGGGTTTCATTTTTGAATGAATCAGTGATTCAATGACTGTTTCATAAAGACAGTGGTCACTTGCTTCATTTATGAATGAATCAGCTGGTTTGAAAGAAAAACATTCAAAACAATGATTCTATAAATTTACTTATTCTGGTGTGAAACTTGCTTACTTAAGACTTGACGCCACCTACTGGCGGTTTTAGTTTCATAATTTCATAGTTCTTTTCAAAACTGCTATATTTAAAACGTTCATCTCATAGCATTATTTATGCAATTGTAATTGCAGTGTAAATGCATTTTGATCAATGGTAAGATGGATAAATGAATGCAAAAAAATATTCTAAATGTAGTTAACTTTTTTCAAAGTGTATGATATATAAATCTGGAAAATAAATAAGATAAAATCATCAAGTATGCAGACTGTACAATATGCGGGGTTGGTCTAAAAAGCATCTACGCTATTATTCAGGAAGCTGATGGTTCAGAATGCATTCTTCAAAGACAGTGGTTGTTAAATCTGTTCCTGGAGCTCCCCCAGCTGTGCACATCTCATTTCAATGAATATACATAGTGCTCATATAGGGGAAACAGAATTTTAGACAGAACAGCAGTAATAAGGTATAAATGGCTGAAGAGGTGAAATACAGAATTAAGAGTAATAAAAAGACATACATAACATACATTAAGTCATCACCTTTTCTAGAATTCTCACTTCTAGCATGGGTCTCTCTCTCCAAGCCATAGGCATTCTGTCTCTTTGCGTCCGCAAAACAAAATGGCTATTAATGAACTTGCGGATGCTGCAGATGTTGAAATATTGATCCAGCTGGCCGCACCTGCTCTGTAACCCTGGCACGATTTTCTGAATAGTCACCCCTGCCTGTCTGACCTGGAGCTGAATGGATGCATCGAGTAAAAGAATAAAAATAGCAATAATACAACAATGTTCAAACTATTTAGCACTCAGCAATGCAGAACATTTAATACGATGCTTTCAAACTATGTGAAAGCAGAGGGGTTAGTCCTCACTAATATCATCAACACCTCTGTCACAACTGGCAACGTTCCATATTTAAATATGCAATAAATGTAACTTTCAGATTTTGAAGAAACAATGTCCTCAATCACCCCTTACTTCTTCATCAAACACAATGTGGAAAGGAAAGGCATTGCGAAATGTCTTCAGATCGATGCACAGATTATCTGGATACACGGGCTCAAATGCCCTTAAAGTTTTACCTGAGCTTGAAAAAAAATATATATATATATATATAAAAATCAAATTAATCCCCAATACATACACCACAATACCATTTCAAACTACATTTACTTATATATTCGTTACAAAGAAAATGTATGAATATTGCTGATAACGAGTCAGACCTCATCAGAAAATCAGTTCCTCGATTAAAAAAAAAAATTTAATTTAGCTTTACTGACTGCTCAGTTAAGAGTTATATTCAACTGTAGAATCCAAATAAAAAATTTGGTGCATCTCATAAAACAAATAATTTTAAACCATCTTTACCCTTTTCTGACTGCGTCATTTTTTTCTACATGATTTAGAGATTTCTTCTGCAGGGAACTTTCAGGAAAGTCCTGGAAAGGATGACATGAAGAAACAGAACAAACTGAGACAGACTCAATCCAGAAGAACTGAGACAACGTCTCCAAGATGCTTCACCTGCGAAGCTCCAGTGCTGTTAAAAGTTTTAGGCACTTGTGTAAAAATGCTGTAAAATGAGGATGCTGTCAAAAATAATGTCATAAACCGATTTCCTTTATCAATTAACTTCTATTAACGAACTTAAATCAACATTTGGTGTGAGCATCCTGCACTTGCGCATAGTTTCTCAGGGAGCTTTGCGAGGAGGTTTCTTGAAGCGTCTTGAAGATGTTGTCTCAGTTCTTCTGGATTTAGTCTGTCTCAGTTTGTTCTGTTTCTTCATGTGACTCCAGACAGACTGATGATGATCTGATCAGATCTCTGTGTGCAGCACTGGCTGCCGTCAGACAAAAATATCACTAGATTATTGCATTTAAATGCCAAAATTAATGTTTGGAAATGTAAACTGATATTTCCTACTGACACACTACAGCAAAAGATAGAAATAACTGACTTAAAAACATTAAGTCAGTGGTGAAAATACTAGTTGAGTGCATAAGTTTGCATTGTTAAGTTTAGTTATTTATGCGTAAAAGCATAGTCAGGACTGTAAATAACTAAATTGACAACAACAACAACAACAAAAAATCCTCCAGGTGCTGCACATTTTTCTTTTCCGCAGGTGTTTTCTCCGTATTGAACAAGCCCACGCATTGTATATTGTTAGGAAGTTTAGGTAAGCTATTTATGCACCCAACTGTATAGCTACACCAATACAAATGCAATAAAGCTAAATAAAGAGCATACAGAACATCTAGATTCTAGATAAATAAAAATGCCATTTCCTTACCATTTCTCTATCAGGTTGTTTCCCTTGGGTATGTGAAAGGTAAATTAGTGTCTCTTTTTATAGTCCATTGATAAACCATTCAGCTCCATGACCATCATGCTTAACTAAAGAAAAAACACACAATACAACGCTCTATCCAGCAATAAAGAGTTTTTCTGCATCGAGTCCCACACGTCCGCGTGACCCTGGGAGAGACCTCCTGAACACAGTCTGTTCTTAATAAATTTTTACATTTCAAATCAGCTTTTGCTCATTAAAATGTGCCTTGCAGGTTTTATTCTGGGCAAGAGATCACAAACTGCACCGATCAACAATCAAATCAAGTAATGCGACAGGCCTAACGCATTAAGCAATTATTGTGACAATTATCAATTAGCCTAATATTCAACTTATTAACTTATTTAAATGAATACAAATGCATGCATGTAAACAGACAAAAAAATGTCTAAACTTGCTCTTTTAATTATTAAATAAATTGATTTGATTCATTTGCATTAATAGTCATATATGTTTTGTGTAATTGATTGTCACTCTTTCATGAAAGGTGAGCAGGTGCACACGGTCCAGGCTGATGTGTGTTTGACTTGTATGATGTATGACTATGTTGAAGACAAGCTGCATGTGCAGTCCACCCTGGAAACCTAGAGCCAATGGTGGATGTAGGTTTACAGAAACAGGAGCAGTGGAAAGAGACATATATGGGAATATGGTAAATGCATCCCTGAATAAGAATTTGAAGTAATTTATATATATATACAGACGGGTGTAAAGACCCTAGAAAAATATTTTCCCTGTGTTTCCATCCTGTGTGAGCTACTGAAATGAGCCGCACTGTGAAACAGCCAATCAGAGCAGAGCTCAACATTATTATTCATGACCCTTCCAAATAAAGTAAAAACAGACTTTCTAGGGACAAATCCTAGGGTTGTAAATGGACATGTAAAACTGTTTCTGGAGATGTTTTGCCCTTACCTAAGCCACATAGCCTACCTTATGTAGATATCAGAGAACTATTTAAAATATTGTAGCAATGCATTCTATGGCACCTTTAATAGTAGTAGCCTAGTTGAAAAGTAGTGTATGTATAAATGAACTTAGACAAAGAATTAACACTATCAATTCACTATTACTTAATGTTAGCTACGTTAGGTGTTTTTATGTTATGTTCTTTCTTTGTCTTCTAACTGAGAGTATTGTGGCGCTGCCTGTCAGCGGTCACTGGAGCTAACGCTGTTCCAGTCACAGACCGAAGGATGAGCTGCTTTATTCTGTGCTTTTCGATCTGTCATGCAGTCATTCTTGAGAAGTGGGACAAAACAGGGTGCAAAATTGAAAAAATAAAACCTTGTACTCAGAGAAATGAAACTACATTTATGTATCTATATTGTCTTGGATAAGACAAGTTATTAATTCATTTAACAGCTATTGCTGATGGGAATCATTGAATTTGTATATCAGAAATAACTAGATGTGTACCAATCTCTAGAAATAAGACAAAATGTCATTTGAATAAATGCAAGCGCCTCCTTCAGCTATTTAGACAACAACAGTTTTTAGCAAATAACACTTACGTTATCAGAAATAAAGTTATTAATCACATTACACGTTTCTAACTCGTTTTCAATGCTGAATATATTCAATGGTCTGCAGTTTATGTGCAAGATCTCGCGAGAGTTTCCTCGGGTGGTGAGACGAGAGTCTGCGAGATTTGCGCGTCCGCCATCTCTAGGAGCAAGAAAAGTAGCAGAACGCGAAGCGCCTGTCAACAAGTCCGAGGAGTGAGACTCATAAAGAAGGTCAAGCGGGGCTCAGCGCTGCCTCTTTATACCTGTCCCCCGTCTTTTGTCAGAGAAGACTTTCATGTGAGACAACGGCGGGGAAAAAGCCAGACATGTCAAATCTCAGCAAAGGGGGCACTAAAAAAGACACCAAGATGAGGATACGAGCCTTTCCCGTGAGTATGAGCGCTCCGAGCCGGCGAGAGCTTCACTCGAGCTCCGGGGATCCGAGCGGACAGGCCTGTGTTTACAAACCCCTTCACACCGCCTCTGTGTTTACACAAATCCCACAAATAACCATCATGAGGGAAGCGTCACTTTGGTCTGGGGTTAGAAGCTCATGCGTTGTTTTTATGTCAAGCTAATAACCAATGGCAGAAGTCAGCTAGCCTGCTAGCTGGCTAACCTGTTTAACAGCAGCAGCAGATGATCACAAATAAATGCGCAGTGACCCGAATACGCTGGTTTCATTGCATAAGTTCCGGTGAGCGTATTCAATCAACAGTAAATGTGTCACTAATCAAAACATTTGTTCTAGTAACGTTGTTTGTGGGGGGTCGGCCAGCGAAGAAACTTGTTCAGTAGCACTAATGCTGCTATAATGTTTGATGTAGATCTGTGCAATCGCCTTGATATAAACCAGTGATGGGCACACTTGGCCCTTCCAGGCCACTTTCCTGCAGAGATGTGATCCTACCCTGATAAAACTCACCTGCCTGTAGCCTTCTAGTAGTCTTGAAGACAGTGATTAGCTGGTTCAGGTGTGTTTGATTAGAGTTGGAGCTAAACTCTGAAGGAAAGTGGCCTGGAAGGGCCAAGTGTGCCCACCCCTGATCTAAACAGTCAATATACTGTAAACCCAAAATGCATTGAGATTCTCTTGTGAGCTGTAAAATCATGACTATCAATGGCCGTGGCGTCATGAGAAAATGATGAATCATTCCTGCCATCAGGCAACTCTTATTCAGAGTCACATCTGTTGATTTGTCCACATCGGTTCGAGCTGCATGTTCACATGATTGTACTTGACAGGTTTGTGTCAAGCCGATATGGACTACCCAGAACACATGGGGATAAGTGTTTGATTAAGATGCTCAAAACTGAGACGACTCCCTTTTGTTATGTCCTAGGGTGACCATACGTGCCATTTTCCCAGGACGCGTCCTGGCCAGGATTTCTATATTGCCTAAAATATCTAGGTTTTGGCTTTGTTTGCGTGTGCAGACCGATCGGTGTGTATTACATCAAAATACCATACAGACGGTTCCTTATGCTTTCAAAATGCTCTCGAGATATTTTGATGTCATACCCCTTCGGTCTGCACACGCAAGCAAAGCCAAAACCTAGATATTTTAGGCAATATAGAAATCCTGGCCAGGACGCGTCCTGGGAAAATGGCACGCATGGTCACCCTATTATGTCCTGTTGGCCAAGACTTTTGTGTTTAACTTGCTTTGCCTGAGTAGACTATGGATATGGTAACCTACCATGTACGAGTGTCATAAAACAACAAAAAGAGTGTTGTACGATCAAACAAATACAGAATGATGCTGTATATTTCCTTAGAACTAACTTACTTGGATGCATCAGCTGCTGTTCCACTAAAGTTCACACGGGTGTCTCTGCGGAGTTGTCATATTAACTGTGGGCGATTGATAAGCTCAGAATGGCACAGTACTTTCTGTCTGCATTTTGACCTGTTGAACTTTTTGTGGAATGTTTTGCTTGATTGTGCTGTCTTTTTCTACGATAAATGCCATTGGTCTGATACTATCTTATGAAATGCAATCACGTTCACACACTTTTTTTTTTCAGCGTGCAATGTCTCATTTAAGTTAGATTGATAATCTAACCAGTTTGCAGTTCAAGGTTATGCTGAGCCACAGTAAAAGCCCGTTCATACCAAGGATGATAACTGTAATTATAACTATGACTATAAAGCTTTAATAACATTCATACATTAACAGTAAAAACTATATTGGCATCCACATCAGCGGACAATAACATTCTGTTTGCATGCGCTGCAGTTTTGTCATCAGCTGCTTTAAATGCTTGAGCTCTTTAAAACAGAATGGATTCTGATTTGCTGTCAATGGGTTTATTGTTCATTAACAGTAAAAAAAAAAAATCTTAAGTGATTCTGACATTTTTCTGTGTCGTTAACCTTGTGTTGTGTGGACTTCCCTACTCTCATAGAATTGGGATGATCAATAAAAATGTACAGTTATCATTATAGATATCGTTCTTGGAGTGAACGGCCTTAAAGGGATAGTTCACCCAAAAAGTAAAGTTTTATCTTCATTTACTCGCCCTCATATCGTTTCAAACCAGTATGACTCGCTTTCTTTTGCGGAACATAAAAATAAATTTTGAGGAATATTGGTAACCAAACTGCTGCTGGTAGCCATTGACTTCCATAGTACGGAGAGGGGAAAAAAAGACTATAGAATTCAATGGCTACCAGCAGCAGTTTGGTTACCAATTATCTTCTCTTGTGTTCAACATAAGAATGAAATTCATACAGATTTGGAACAACATGAGGATGAGTAAATGATGACGGGTTTTAATTTTGGCTGAACTATCCCTTTAAAAGGAAGGGTAAAAGAGTGCATAACATTTGAATTTGGTAACCCTCAAACAGTTGGTAGCTTCATGTATCACCTTTTCTCCCTTAATGGTTTCCCCTCTTCTCTCTGCTTCATCTCAGATGACCATGGATGAGAAGTATGTCAACAACATCTGGGACCTCTTGAAAAATGCCATCCAGGAGATTCAGAGGAAAAACAACAGTGGGCTGAGCTTTGAGGAGCTCTACAGGAACGCCTACACCATGGTCCTGCACAAGCACGGAGAGAAGCTCTACACGGGCCTCAGGGAGGTGGTCACAGAACATCTCATCAACAAAGTAAGAGCCAGACGTCTCTGTCGTGCCTCTTCTCCACGGTGAGGGTGACGGTGTCTAACCTGGAACCGTTCTGTTGGCAGATCCCCTGGCCGAGTACCACATCTGGCACGAGAAACGATGCATGTACATGTAGTTTTATGCGTTTGGTAGATGCTTTTGTTTGAAGTTCATGCATGCCCAGAGAATCATATCCTGTGAACCTGACGTTGCTAATGCAATGCTCTACTGTTTAGCTACAGGAAGATCCAACACCAGTTCAGTGAAAAGGGGTAGAAAGTAATGTGTCGAGGAGGTAAACACCATCTCGTACCAACATGAATGTTCAGCACAAAAATCTATTATTTATTGCCCGATAAAAGCAATTATCAGCACTATCGGACAGTCGTTTAAATCAACTGATGATCAGGGCCAATTATATCCTTTCAGTCAAAAGGCAGCGGAAACGTGTCGGACAGCATGCAGACTCTATTTTGAATTTAGGTAATAATAATGCAATAATAACACATTAATGCAATCTCACTTCTTAAAAACAGTGCTGTTAACGCAGGCGTTTCCCTTTTTTCCCCCCAGGTTTTATTATGATAATCAAACAATAAATGCCGTTTTGAATCTCTTAAATGTGGCGTGACAGATGGCTTTAGCTGCTTCAGTTCAAGTGGCATCATCTCTTTCACTTTAATAAAAGTTATAGCACAAAATAAATGTGAATGAATAGCCAAAGTTATGTTGAGAGATACAGTACACTACTGAGATACATCATGCATCTAGTAATCACTCAATTAGTGTTTCAATAGTTTCAACCATTAAAACAGCTTGTGAACATTAAGTCACTTAACGTTACATTTACCTCAGGAAAGTTATCCAGTGTTCACAGTTGGTTAGTTAGCTATAAAAGGAAAACACTAGAGAGGAGCTTATTTGCTGTTAATTATTTATGTATGTTTGAAATACATCTGACACAAAGACGAGTTTTTATGAAAACCGTCTTATGTTCAATTGAAACGTTTGTATTTTTTTCCTTGGGGGGGGAAAAAAAAAGTAGACCTTCCTGACATTTTTTCAGATTAATTAATATTGAATCCCGTTGTGTAATACTACATAGTCATATTTTCTGAGACTGTTATCATACTGTCTGTACTGTATCTTAAGCATTTGACAGCATTAGAAAATTTAAACCATGCAGCACTGAACTATCAGTATCAGCAGACAGCATCCCTAGTTTCTGACACTCGTTTATTGAAATGTTTTCAAATAGCAGTTCAGATTTCTGCATTCACTATGGTGTTTATCAAACACAATAGTACAGAGACAAGAGGCCGGTTCCATATTAACAATAAAGAGATTAAAAAAACTTACATTGATGGTGAATGTATGTGTCTGCATAGACTCATTAACAGCCGTTCTTTACATTTGTCTTGGTGTGAACAGGCCTTAAAAGGCAGTGTTGGTTTAATGATATGAGATCAACTCAGTGGGTTCAAGGTGTGATGTTCACTGCAACACATATGAGACGAGTGCTTCATTAACTGATTACACCGATTTGTGTTTCTACTTGCTGGCTCGATATGAATTAGCAGGAAGCCATGTTTATCCTGTACTTATGTCCAGTTTTTGTCTGTTTAAAGGTACGAGAAGATGTGTTAAACTCCCTGAATAACAACTTTCTGCAAACACTCAATCAAGCCTGGAATGACCACCAGACAGCTATGGTGATGATCAGGGACATCTTGATGTACATGGTGGGTTTTTATGACGATCTTTCATTGCATGTTGATTGATTTTGTCTTGATGCTACTTCTTCGTGAGTGGTAGCTTATTACAGAGCTTGCAAGGCATTGCTGTGTTGATAAACCTCAATCATTCTGGGGCGTGCTTCCCAAAAGCAACTATTGCCGCTAGTTCAGTCATTACCAATAGTAGTGGTAATGACTGTTAATAAATAGTTGTGGCCTAATGGTTAGAGAGTCGGACTCATAACCCAAAGGTTGTGGGTTCGAGTCTCGTACCGGCAGGGATTGTAGGGGGGGGGGGGGAATGTACAGCGCTCTCTCCCACCTTCAATACCACGACTGAGGTGCCCTTGAGCAAGGCACCGAACCCCCGACTGCTCCCTGGGCGCCGCAGCATAAATGGCTGCCCACTGCTCCGGGTGTGTGTTCACGGTGTGTGTGTGTTCACTGCTGTGTGTGTGCACTTTGGATGGGATAAACGCAGAGCACTAATTCTGAGTATGGGTCACCATACTTGGCCACATGTCACGTCACTTTTTTTCACTTTTTTTAGAATAGTTCAGTGGAACAAACGACCGTAGTTCACAAACAGTGCTTTTGAGAAATGCAGCCCTGGTTAGCTGCATTTCAAGTTCTAATTCCCATTTACAGTGGTGGCCAAAATTATTAGAAAACTAAATGAAAATTTAAGTCAGTTACATTTCCGAACATTCCTTTAGCCATTAATTGTAATAATCCAGTGATATTTTTGTCTGACGGCAGCCAGTGCTGCACACAGAGATCTGGTCTGATCATCATCAGTCTGTCTGGAGTCACATGAAGAAACAGAACAAACTGAGACCAACTCAATCCAGAAGAACTGAGACAACATCTTCAAGACGCTTCAAGAAACCTATCTGCAAAGCTACCTGAGAAACTATGCGCAAGTGCACCGAGGGCAAAAGCTGCTTTAAACGCAAAGGATGCTCACACCAAATGTTGATTTAATTTAGTTAATAGAAGTTAATTGATAAAGAATTTATCGATTTTGACAGCATCCTCATTTTACAGCATTTTTACACAAGTGCCTAACACTTTTAGCAGCAATGGAGCTTCGCAGATAGGTTTCTTGAAGCGTCTTGGAGACGTTGTCTCAGTTCTTCTGGATTGAGTCTGTCTCAGTTTGTTCTGTTTCTTCATGTGACTCCAGACAGACTGATGATGATCAGATCAGATCTCTGTGTGGAGCAAACAAGAATCTCACTGGATTATTTCAATTAATGGCAAAATGAATGTTTAGAAATGGAAACTTTTAATTCCTACTGACACACTACAGCAAAAGATAGAAATAACTGACTTAAATTTTTAGCTGATGAAAATACTAGTGTTCTAATAATTGTATATATTTGCTGGAGAATTGAGTGAGTGTCAGTGAGTTTGTCTGCATCTGTCAGCAGGGGGTATAGTTATAAGGTTAAGGTATAGTTCACCGAAAAATACTAATTATGTCATAATTTTCTCACTCTCATGTCATTTCAAAACTTGATGGCTTGCTTCTTTGCAACATAACAGAAAAAGATTTCGAGAAATCTCTCGTTTTTTCAAGGCCTGAAATTCATTTCAGAAAAGGTGGGGTAATTTTCCCCATTAGCTGACTCTCCTTGCAGTTATCTCACCTAAATGTTTTGCTCACTTCATGGATTTATGTATTTTACAAAACATTGTAAACAGTTTTTAAGGGTGCCTTACGAACACCTTAATTAACAAGCCAAAGATGACTATATTAATTGCATTATTTTTTAGCTATTAAATTGATGCAGTTATGCGCTGAATCATATTTATATTGTTACTAGGAAAATACTTTTGAAAACAAACTTGGATGCTAGACGGTACTATGGGGCTCTTTCGGTTGTGCAATAGCCTGCCTGTGTAATTCTGATGCATCAGTAAAGATTTCTAGGCCCAGTTACGTGAAAACCATTAAGTGATTTTTAATGAAGTGATTAAGGCAATGGATTTCTTTTCAGCAAAAATGTTGTATCCATAAACCTTACATAAGTGTTTATGATAAGCATTTCACGATCATTTCTGGTAAAACAAGGTGATAGAGAAGCGGTTGCTATAGCTGCAACATCAGCCACAATAAACTAAATATATAACTGACCACCGGTTTTTAAACAACTTGCAAGCACTGGTATTTCTTTTTTGAGAATTCAAATATATTTTAGTTTTTTCTTCTGGATAGTTGTGTATTATGTTTCCAACCAAATTGCCTGTTGCTTGGAAGAGCTTTATCTTCTGTATTAGCTTCATTCTTCTCTGCCTCTCTCCCCTTCTGTCTTTGTACAGGACCGGGTGTATGTTCAGCAGAATAACGTAGAGAACGTCTATAATCTTGGTCTCATCATCTTCAGAGACCAGGTGGTTCGTTACGGCTGCATTCGGGACCATCTGAAGCAGACCTTACTCGACATGATTGCCCGTGAGAGGAGAGGAGAGGTGGTGGACAGGTGCGCGTCTTTGTTTTGTTTGAGTAGCGTCAAACATGTAGACCATGCAGAAAACTGTGTGCGAGTCATCATAATATGGCAATTTTTAGTGCTGTCAAACGATTAATCACATCCAAAATAAACGTTTTTGTTTGCATAATATATGTGTGTGTGCTGTGTATGTTTATTATGTATATGTAAATACACACACACATGCATGTATATAGTTCAGAAAAATGTTTATATATGAAATATATTTATTTATAATATAAATTATATGAATATAAATATATACTGTATGTGTGTGTATTTATATATACATAATAAATATGCACAGAACACACACACACATATTATGCAAACAAAAACTTTTATTTTGTATGTGATTAATTGCGATTAATCGTTTGGCAGCACTATTTTAAATCTATCAAACCCTACCTTTGCTAATGTGCACACAATAATGCCAGAAATTAAAATTTTTTGCCAATTACTTTCTTTGCCAATTATCCTGTGATTTAAATTGACGAGCCTCATAATACCCACTTTTCTGCTCCGTTGTTTGTGCAAACAGGTCTACATTGTACGTAATGATTTATTTCTTTTTATATTTTTATTTTTGAAATGGATTCAACAAATCAAGAGACAGCGGTGTTTGTTTCATTTAAGGGATAGTTTGCTAAAACATGAAGTTGCTGTCATCAGTCGCCCACTCTCATTTCGGTCCAAACCTGTATGACTGAATTTATTCTTTGAAACATAAAAGAAGATATATTGAGAAATGTATTTTCTGCCTGTACGATGGAAGTCAGTGGTAACTAGGGCTGCACAATTAATCGAATTTCTAATTACAATTACGGATGCCACAATTACATAATCGTTCAAAGTCCACTTATGTTATTCTGCATGCTTAAGATGCGTTTTTTTCTTTCTACATGTTATCTTAAGGGTTTTTCCATTGATTTAGTTTTAGTATAACATTATAATACCAAGCATATTTTTTCCTTTTTATTTAAAGAGAAACCAATCCGATGTATAGTTGACATTTGAGGCTTAATACTATAGAAAAGCAATAAAGGTTTTTCAGTGAGTGTTTTCAGCTTGTTTATTTTCATATAAAAATATGGCATGCAGTTGCTTCAAACAAAGGTGTAAACAACATTTATTTAATCGTAATTAATAATCGCAATTACGATTTCAAAGGAATAATCGACAATTATGATTTTTGTCATAATCGTGCAGCCCTAGTGGTAACCAAAACCAACCTTCTTCAAAAGAATGTTGAAGAATTAGGATGCCCTTTTCTCAAATAATGCTTCTTACCTTTTCTGTTTTGTCTGTTTTCCAAGTTGTCATTATATAATCTACAAAGAAATAACATTTTACTTGTTTGTAACTTATATAGCCACTCAGACTGCTGACTCGCGAGATAATGTGCTCAACGCTCAATACGCTCCGGCAAATCCCTTTTTATATGTGACCCTGGACCACAAAACCAGTCTTAAGTGTCAATTTTTCGAAATTGAGATTTATACATCATCTGAAAGCTTGTCAGGATAGGACAATATTTGGCTGAAATACAACTATTTCAAAATCTGGAATCTGAGGGTGCAAAAAATTCAAAATACTGAGAAAGTTGTCCAAATGAAGTTCTTAGCAATGCATATTACTAATCAAACATTTAGTTTTGATATATTTACGGTAGGAAATGTACAAAATATCTTCATGGAACATGATCTTTACTTAATATCCTAATGATTTTTGGCATAAAAGAAAATAATTTTGACCCATGCAATGTATTGTTGGCTATTGCTACAAATATCCCCCAGCGACTTAACACTGCTTTTGTGCTCCAGGGACACAAATAGTCTTTGATCTCCAGTATATTTGAGCATATTATCTTAATTTACTCAGTCATTTCCCTCGAATCACCACATCATAATAAATTACTTAAAAATGACGATATTTATGTCCATATGCACATTTTTCCAAGAATACATTAAACAATTCTGAGTCCGGATGAAACGTATTAAACTCAACACAACAACGTAATCCGATACAATAGGAATTAAGTCATGAATCCGAGTCATCTCTTGTTTAATATGTATTTGCCAGGGCACATTATACAACGTACATTTAAGCCATCACGTTAATAATGCAAAGGAGAGCAAGTAGAAAATACAATATTGCTTTAATAATAATAATAATAGTGAAAAAAATCACGTGGAGAGTCATAATGCACAGCCAGCACCAAACCGACAGAACAGCAAAACGAACTGAATTATAAGTGCCACCATTTAGAATTAAACAAACTTGTATTTGATGACCCGAGGTGATGCAAAAAAGTTCATTGTGAAATGCTCTCATATTTATTTAATGAAATCAGCCTTTTGAAGTTTAACAAACACATTAGGTTGTATCAACACAGTTATGTTTTCCATCCCCAAATTTAGGACCTCTCAAAATTATGTGTCGTCATACAATTTAAGATATTTGAGACTTTTTATGGCCTTAAATGTCATAAAACATACATTTTTAGACTTTTTAAGGACACAAAGTCACAAACTGAAAAGTAGAAATGTAAAAAAAAAATAATAAAAATAATAAAACTATATTTCTGATTTGCTGCTTTTCATAGCACTCAGGCTGGTTATTAAATGCAATGGGAAAAGTAGCTGCCGTTTTCTTAATGTATATTGTAATAAGTGCTTGTCTTCATTCAGGGGTGCCATTCGTAACGCTTGTCAGATGCTGATGATTTTGGGCTTGGAAGGACGGTCCGTCTATGAAGAGGATTTCGAGGCCCCGTTCTTAGAAATGTCTGCTGAATTCTTTCAGGTTTGTTACACTTTATTGCATTATTATTTCTCTGTCAGATGGTTTGTAGTTGGTATCACAGTGAATGTGTATATTAGCATTTTAAAGTAAAAGTTGACCCAAAGAATAAAAATGCTGTCTGCTTATCAGTGGTATAATTTACGCACTATTATGTTGTACCAAACCTGTATACTGTAAACTCTTTCTTTCTTTCTTAACTACTGTTGAATTCAATTGAATGTTGAATTGACCAGCCTTTAATGTGAAGATTCCTCAAAAGTATTTTGGAAACGGGGTTTAGAATGACATAAGTGTGAGTAAATAATGACCGAATATGTAATAATTACTTCATTAATGTGATGTTTTCCGTTTGTTTCTCATTATGCTTTAACCCTGTTAATTTGTTGTAATTTTATTAATCTTTTTCAGATGGAAAGTCAGAAGTTTTTAGCCGAGAACAGTGCAAGCGTGTACATAAAGAAAGTGGAGGCACGGATAAACGAGGAGATCGAGCGAGTGATACACTGCCTGGATAAAACGACGGAGGAGCCGATTGTGAAGGTGGTGGAGAGAGAGCTGATCTCCAAACATATGAAGACCATTGTAGAGATGGAGAACTCGGGCCTGGTGCACATGCTCAAGAATGGAAAGACAGAAGGTGCGCTGTCCTCATCTCAGTCATTTATTATTACTGTTGCATTTCATCAGTGGTTAAAGAGCTGGAATGAGAAGGCCCTCTTATAATGTTAGTTAATGTCAGTTTTATCACCATTTTTAACAGTCTGGTTTTTAAAAATTTGACAGATTCAAGATAAAGAATTTTATTTTTACAAAAATGTTTTTAACTAGTCAACTTACAAACTTAACTTGCAACTTGATTCCGGTAACATTCACTTTATTAACCATCTGGTTAAAGAAAGTTCTGTTCCAAGTGCAGCACACATGAAGTTCAGCGTAGTGTAAATGTAAAACAAATTCACTCGTTAAATATCTTGAAATATGAAGACAAGTATTGTCCAAACTTGCCTAAAACATAACCTATATGTGTCCCTGCAGCACAAAAGCGGTGTTAAGTCGCTGGGGGATATTTGTAGCAATAGCCAACAATACATTGTATGGGTCACAATTATAAATTTTTCTTTTATGTCAAAAATCATTAGGATATTAAGTAAAGATCATGTTCCTTGAAGATATTTTGTAAATGTCCTACCGTAAATATATCAAAACTTAATGTTTGATTAGTAATATGCATTGCTAAGAACTTCATTTGGACAACTTTAAAGATGATTTTCTCAATATTTTGATTTTTTTTCGCAACCTCAGATTCCAGATTTTCAAATAGTTGTATCTCAGCCAAATATTGTCCTATCCTAACAAACCATACATCAAGAAAGTTCATTTATTCAGCTTTCAGATGATGTATAAATCTCAATTTCGAAACATTGACACTTAAGACTGGTTTTGTGCTCTAGGGTCACATATGTGCAGAAGTAATACAAAATAAGAAAAAATGCTAAATATTTCATAGGAAAAAAATGTAGACATTGAGTTTTACAGGTCAACTCAAAAGTTCAATTCAAATTCAAGAGTGTCTAAAAGTATAACAAAAGTAGATTATTATTAACAGTAAATGTTTTGTAAAAACAAAGAAAATGCCAGAAGCTTTCAGCCTGTGACCATCATGGGAATATGAAATATCAAACTTAAAGCAGTATTTATTTATTTCATTTTTGCATTTCACCGCGCTGCTTTTTCATGGTTTTTTCTGTGTAAACATGCTCTTGAAGGACCCGTTTGGATGTTGTGCTCACGTCTCATGTCTTTTTCTAAAAATGTGGTGCTCAAGTTAAAAGAAATAATTTTCCCCTTTCCACTGCCTGCATCTTGTGTTTTTCAATGATAAAAATAATACTTAATTCATAAAATTGTCCAGCCCTAGTTTGAGAGTGACTTCTGTCTAAACACTGTTAATACATCACTGCTGTATTCACAACTGACCTTTTTTAGTCTCCTAATGTGACGGTACTCTTACACAAGGCAGAACACTAAATGCATGACTAGTCACGTTATCGTATTCGTTGTTGTGACTATGCAGAAACACATTTTTGAAAGGAGTGTGTGCAGCTTAATGGTCAGAAGAATTTTGATTTATCACAAGCAAAGAAAAAAGCATTTGATAAATTAAATATAAAGATTAAGAGTTCATTTTGTTCCTAAATTCCATTTGGAACATTCAGTGAGCTTGAATGAAACATTCAGTGAACGTTAAATAGAAGGTTAACAGGAAGTGGACATCAGTGGTTTGGAAGCTTGTATGATATTATAGAGATAATATTCATGCTTGTGTGTGCAGATCTGGCCTGCATGTACAAGTTGTTCAGCAGAGTGCCGAATGGCCTGAAGACCATGTGTGAGTGTATGAGCTCCTATCTGAGGGAGCAGGGCAAAGCTCTGGTGTCTGAGGAAGGAGAAGGCAAGAACCCTGTTGACTACATCCAGGTAATAAAGATAATATCTAACTCATAGAACACGTGAGATGTGGGGAAGACCTTTATATCCGAACCTCCCTCTTTCTCTCTTCCTTCCTTTAGGGTCTTCTGGATCTGAAGTCACGGTTTGATCGCTTCTTGCTAGAGTCCTTTAACAACGACCGTTTATTCAAGCAGACCATTGCAGGGGACTTCGAGTATTTCTTGAACCTGAACTCTCGTTCGCCCGAGTATCTCTCGCTCTTCATTGACGATAAGCTGAAGAAAGGAGTGAAAGGAGTGAGTCAGTTTCTCTAGTCACATGATTAGTGGACGCTTTCCAATATAGAAAGCATGCCTCAAAATCTTCATTGGAGCAACACAGTATCAGTTCTTAAATCCTAAAATCAATCGTTTAGTGTAGATTGTGAATGACTGAAAGGGAGGATGTGTTTTGCTACGCATTATTAGTAGTTAAAACACTAAACCTTCCTAAATATTCCATATGTCATTTATAAAACCTTTGTCCATTAGTGCATAGCAGTTTTTTTAATTGTTTGTAGATTACTAGGGATGTAACGATTAACCGTGAGCCGGTTGAAAACTATTCAAATATGTGACGATTCAAATCGGTTGAGATGCTAAACAAATCGAGATTCAGTTAGGGTTTGATAAGCTGAAGAAAGGAGTGAAAGGAGTGAGTCAGTTTCTCTAGTCACATGATTAGTGGACGCTTTCCAATATAGAAAGTATGCCTCAAATCTTCATTAGAGCAACGCAGTATCAGTTCTTAAATCCTAAAATCGATCTTTTAGTGTAGATTGTGAATCTACACTAATCTTCCTCTGAAAAGGAAGGATGTGTTTTGCTACGCATTATTAGTAGTTTAAACACTAAAGCTTCCTAAATATTCCATATGTCATTTATAAAACCTTTGTCCATTAGTGCATAGCAGTTTTTTTAATTTGTAGATTACTAGGGATGTAACGATTAACCGTGAGCCGGTTGAAAACTATTCAAATATGTGACGATTCAAATCGGTTGAGATGCTAAACAAATCGAGATTCAGTTAGGGTTAAGAGTTTATATGAATGTATGTCTGATGTGAACTTACTGTCTTTCGATGGTATTTTTTATTTTCATCTTGCCTCTGTGTAATGCATATTAAAGTTCATAAGTAAGGGCACATTTAATTTATAATTTGTCTTAAATCTCATTTTGTCAAAAAATCGAATCGTGAGTTGAGTGACTCGCTACATCAGTAGTTAATCCAAGGTGTTTTTCTGTTGTTTGTGTGTGCTTTAGCTGACGGAGCAGGAGGTGGAGTCAATCTTGGATAAAGCCATGGTGCTGTTCAGGTTCATGCAGGAGAAGGACGTGTTTGAGCGCTACTACAAGCAGCACCTGGCCAGAAGACTCCTCACCAACAAGAGCGTGTCCGACGACTCCGAGAAAAACATGATCTCGAAGCTAAAGGCAAGATCTGCTGCTGTACAGAGCGGAGGCTCAGCGTGCCCTAACACTGTATGTGTCTCATGTGACGTTTCTCGTTCCACAGACGGAGTGTGGCTGTCAGTTCACATCTAAACTGGAAGGCATGTTCAGGGACATGAGCATCTCAAACACAACCATGGATGAGTTTCGGCAGCACCTTACATCGACAGGGGTGAGGTGCAGATGGTACTCGACCAGAATAAGTGCCTCAGTTGCACATTACAGTGAGACTGTGTAGTGATTAGAGTGGATTGAGATTGAATGGTGTTTAATCGTGTTTTCTTCTTAGGTGTCTTTAGGTGGTGTCGACCTCACAGTGAGGGTGCTAACGACAGGATACTGGCCGACCCAGTCAGCGACTCCCAAATGTAGCATCCCCCCTTCACCAAGACATGCTTTCGAGGTCTTTAGAAGGTGTTGGTTGTTGTATTTTGCAGTAGCTTTGTTGCAGTTTTTAACTCATTTGGGAAGAACTTTGACTTTAAGAGTCACTCCAGAAGTTTTGTGTGTGTTCACGGCCACTTAACTCTTTCATTGCAGATTTTATTTAGCCAAGCACAGCGGTAGGCAGCTCACATTACAGCATCACATGGGTTCAGCAGACCTCAATGCCACCTTCTATGGGCCAGTCAAAAAGGTAGTAAGCAGTCACTGAAGAATTCCAAAGAATTTACTTATTTTATAATCTAAACTGTGATCATTTGATTTGTGTCTTTCTTCAGGAGGATGGCTCAGATATGGTCGGTGGGGCTCAGGTCACAGGCTCTAATGCCAGGAAACACATCCTGCAGGTTTCCACATTCCAGATGACAATCCTCATGCTTTTCAACAACCGAGAGAAATCCACATTCGAGGTACTGCGCTCGTGCCACATTTTGCAAAGCTTGGGCAATTTCTCTGCTTTAGAAAAGCATGTTTCATGAACGTATTCTTAAAATATATGCAATAGTTTTAGTGCGAACAAGTCGTGAGATTGTTATATAATAATAATAATATAATATGATAATTACTTAACTGGTTCCAGTGCTGAAAGCTCTTTGTTAATGTTCCCATATTCAAAGTTGCATACTTTGCATGTGCTGCACATTTTTTGTACCATTCTTTATTAGTATATTTTTATCTCTTTTTTTTTTAGAATTTAAAGCATAATTTAAAAAATTTGATCTGATTGTAGTCTTTGAAATCCAAAAAGTAGTAGGGCTGTCAAAATGGCTGAAAAACTCAATTCTAATTTTTTACTTAAATATCAAAATTCTAATTATATTAAAATTTAAAATGCATAATTTCAGTGAGGGTGAAGAAAAGCTTTTGGCTTCTCTCCTGAGGCCACAAGAGGGCGCATCGAGCAAAATATTACTAATGCACGTTTATTCAAAGCATAAGAAAACATGACTATCTGTGGAAAAAAATGCATAATGTTTATAAACCAATTATAATTAAGTTTCTTAAACCACTATAAACAAAACAGCATCGTGTATGTATGCATAGTTTAATACAAAGGGCCGAAGAGTAAATTTTTCATTTAAAAACACGAGTTGCCATGGGATGAGGAAAAAACCCACCATAAAGTCTCGAGAGATGTTTTTTCAAAGTTGTGGCTCTTTTGTGCGAGACGCAAGTGCAACAGTGATAGATGTCCCTCTAAAAAATGAGCGAAATATGCGTTCTTGCTTGGTAAACATGATCTTCTCAGCATTGATGTTCTCTTTTCACGCAATATTTGCAATTAACAACGCAGCAGCGCCGCATCTAGTGGCTTTAACTTGATAGGCTAACAAAAACATTAAAATGCAATGGCACTTACATCGTCATCGCCACTGATAAGGCTGCCTCCTTAACGCACACCTAAAATTCGAATGCAATGTTTTTGCATTTGAATGTGGATTTTTATTTTAAATTCAACAAATATTCGAAATTCTAATTTTTTTTGACAGCCCTAAAAAGTAGTGCTTAAAGTCTTTAAAAGTCCTAAAATTTCATTTTAAACTATCTGTACAAACCCTGCAATTTTATTACTAATACATTTACAATGAAAATTAAGTGAGGAATAATAACTGACAGCTCTGTTCAAATGGAGTATTGACAGAGAAAGAAACGTCCCCAAACTCACTATATATACACAAGGCACGGCTAAACGTGACATTCATTATAACGGGTTTAAGTAAATGTTGTTTTGAGATTGCTTAAATTGAAAGTTGTTGATAATTTGCAGTTTAGGTCTGGCTGGTTTAGGTCTTTCAAAAGGTACTAAAATGTATCGTTTAGGAACTAATATGCAGTCTTTAGGGGTAAATAAGGTATAAAGGTGTACCTTTTCAAAGGTACTGACCGTCCCAGTGACAGCTTTTGTATAATGTTTTTTCTGTAATGTTCAATGGCTATAATTACTCATATAAAAAATGTAGGCACTGGTTCCAGAATAGGCAACAGTTGTACTGGCCTTCACCCAGAGTACTTATTAATCAGCCTGTACATTGAATTAAATGGCATTGCTGTAATTTCCCACATGTCCCTGTTGTTTTCCGCTCTTGACAGGAGATCCAGCAGGAGACGGATATCCCGGAGAGAGAGCTGGTGCGGGCGCTGCAGTCTCTGGCCTGTGGAAAGCCCACACAGCGAGTCCTCACCAAAGAACCCAAGTCTAAAGAGATCGAGAGTGGCCACGTCTTCACTGTCAATGACCAGTTCACCTCCAGACTGCACAGAGTCAAGATTCAAACAGGTAACGGTCAGCTTGACCGATGCTGTAGAACTGTTCAGCAAAACCCATACAAATACAATTTAGCTTTCATCTTTAAAATACTTGAAATAACAATGTTGTCTATTTTGATGTATATTCAAATTGTATTTATTATTGTAATGGCAAAGCTCCATCACTTCAGTGTCACATGATCCTACAAAAATCAGTTTCAGGTTCAAATAACAGCTTTTACATTTACAACTCACTCTCTTTGCGTTGGATTACTTTTTCTCACACATATAATAATAAATATAAAGATGGGTTTGTGAAGCAATTCATTTGGATTATGCTTATGCATAGTAAAATGCATGTGTATAATGCATGTGCTGTTTAAATACAGACAGCAGACAGAGTGATTTCTGCAGTGCTGAACTTGCTTCTCCAGTGTCCTGCTCTTCTGATATCCAGAATGCAGCTTCTCATGTTCATGTTGCGCCCTCTATCGTTCAAGTGTGAATCAATCTTGGTGTTAAAGGACAATTTATTGACTATTTTTGTTACGAATAGATTCAGATTCAGCATTGGCCATAACCATCTGTTAATTATTGTTACTGGTGCTGCCCTTTATTTATATATACTGTTAAACGACCAAAATCGCAAGATCATGGTTACATAAATTTTTGCATGTCGCTCATCACTTATTAATGTCATACTATGACTGTATTGTGGTTTTCCTCACAAATACAGTATTTCAGGTATCGGGTATAAGTATCGTTATACACAGCATAGTTTAGACCTACACCCATGCTACTTTTCAACAGTTCTGCTAGTTAATCGTTTGGAAAGTGTTTTTCTGTAACCTGTGTGTCACATCTCTGCAGTTGCAGCCAAACAGGGAGAATCGGACCCTGAGAGGAAGGAGACGCGCCAGAAAGTGGACGATGACAGGAAACACGAGATTGAGGCGGCTATCGTTCGGATCATGAAGTCCAGAAAGAAGATGCAACACAATGTTCTAGTAGCAGAGGTGTGGAGACTGTTTGTGGAAGTAGTTTAAATATCCAAAAAATGTTATTTGAGAATAACAGTGCGATGTCATCTCTTTCCTGTTTCTTTGAACAATTGTTTATAGAACTTCAGGTTGATCCTGCGTGTTTTTGCCTTTAGGTAACCCAGCAGCTGAAGGTGCGATTCCTGCCCAGTCCTGTGGTCATTAAAAAGCGCATTGAAGGACTTATCGAGAGAGAATACTTGGCAAGAACACCAGAAGATCGCAAAGTGTACACATACGTAGCATGAACAAGGAGCGCAATTAAATCTGGCATGAGAGAGCGAGTGCGAGTGCGAGTGAGCGAGCGAGTATTGTTTTGGGACTTTGTTGCACACCTCACATGGGATGTTATTTTATTTTATGCATTTTTTGCCTTTGTTGTCATTCGTACTGGGAATAAACTGAGAAGAAACCTCTCATCTTCTAATGAACTTGTTTTAAATTGTTCTTTTCGATTCCCATGATGCTTTCCACTGGATTAGATTCAACACTTTTACAGAAGGTCTTGGTCTCTATGAGAGAAGTTATTTTTGTGTGTGTCTTCACAATCCTACAACCAAATTAATACAGTAAGCCACACAGTTTCCCAGCATTGGATATCATTACGACCATTCATATCATGAAATACCTTCAGAGTTATTTTCTTATATCTGTGTAAGTGTGTTTGCGTCTGTGGCACCTGATTTGGATGTACAGGTTCTCCCCATCAGTGCTTTACCTGTAAGATTGCCAAATGTGTATCTGAGTGACAAAGGGGTGTAGCGTTTGGTTCAAAGCATGCTTTTACTGAAGGCTGATGGAGTAACACTTACACAGCATATAAAATTGTGGTTTGACTGTCTTTTTTCCCTTGCTGTATTTTTTTTTTTCATGTCTAACATGGCCAATTGTTAAAGATGACTTAAAAGCGTTTTATTTTGATGGGGCCTTTGAAAGCGATTTAAACAGGGATGGGGCGCAGTTTGTGTATTTTCAGCATTATTATATTTCAATGTGTATAAATTGTAAAATAATTGTTATTGTACTCAATGCTGAAGTGAACTGTACAGGGCCTTGTTTTCATCATTAAATGTAGAAAAATACAGAAAAAAAAACAATAAAAGGATTGGCCGTTTTGGGTCAGATTTTTGTCTTGTTCTGATTTCCTCAATGGAGGATCCTGGTTGGTAGGACATCAAATGTGATAGCAGTGTGAAATTATACATATCAAAATATGTATTTTGATATGTATAATTTATTCATATTTATTTATTATATTTAATAGAAGTCACCTGTGTCCTACCTGAGTGACTATCGTCCCATAGCACTGACCCCAATCACGATGAAGTGCTCTGAGAGGTTAGTCATGTACCATATCAACTCCAATCTCCCCAACACACTTGACCCGCTCCAGTTTGCATACCGTCCAAAACGCTCCACGGACGATGCCATTTTCTCCACCCTCCACCTGGCTCTTACCCACTTAGAAAACAAAGACTCTTATGTTAGAATGCTGTTCATTGACTTCAGCTCAGCATTCAACACAATAATCCCACAACAGCTCATTAACAAACTAAACCTGCTGGACCTAAATACCTCCCTCTGTAATTGGATCCTGGACTTTCTAACCGGAAGACCTCAGTCAGTCCGTGTCGGCCACAACACCTCCAGCACTACCACACTGAGCACAAGTGGCCCACTAGGCTGTGTGCTCAGCCCGCTACTCTTCATGCTGCTGACCCACGACTGCACTGCCAAGTTCAGCTCCAACCACATCATCAAGTTTGCTGATGACACAACTGTGGTAGGTATCATCAGCAACAATTATGTAACACCCTACAGAAAGGAAGTGGCACAACTGGTTGAATGGTGTAGTGCAAACAACCTGTCCCTCAATGTAAGACAAAAGAGGTTGTGATGGACTTCAGGAGAAACTCTGTTGACCACCCCCCACTGACCATCGACAGCTCGACTGTGGAGAGAGTCAGCAGCACTAAATTCCTGGGGGTGCACATAACAGAAGACCTCACCTGGACCACCAACACTACATCACTCTCCAAGAAGGCGCAACAGTGGCTCCACTTCCTGCGCCGACTTAAAAGAGCAAGTCTACCTCCACCCATCCTCACCACATTCTACAGGGGAACCATTGCGAGTGTGCTGACCAGCTGCATCACTGTCTGGTATGGGTATGGGAACTGTAGTGCTGCTGACCACAAGACCCTACAGCAGGACAGTGAAAACAGCTGCAAAGATCATCTGTGCCCCTCTCCCCTCCATCCTGGACATTTTCCTTGCACGATGCTCCAGTAAAGCTACCAGTATCGTGAAAGACCCCACCCATCCCTCCCACAGTCTCTTCCAGCTCTTACCATCAGGAAGACGGTACTGGAGCATCAGGGCCCACTCTGCAAGACTGCTCAACAGCTCTTTCCCCCAGGCTGTGAGAGCCCTCAATTCCAGTCACCTCACCCCCCTCTGAAACCTCATCCACAACCCTACCTCCTGAAACCAGGATCCTCTCTCTCCCCATCCCACCACACGACATGCACCACATGAAAACTGTTGAAAACCTCAAGAACATTGTGCAATTCTGAGTGTGCTACACACAGGTGAGTGGGCTGGACAAACCACCTGTAGAAAAACACTATTTTCTCTCTATATGCACCAGACACCTTCTTATAAACACTCCATGTTACAAGGACTTAATAAGATAACACAAATATTTACTTGTGAATGCACCACAAATCATACTGCATTACTTGCTTCTTAACCTTAAATACTTCTTTTGCACAATATCATGCACAGTTATTATGTAAAGTACTTGTATAGTCTGTCTTAGGTTATGTGTAACCGTGGTCCTGCGAGACACAGCATTTCATTCCACTGTATGTCCACACATGCAGCGGAATGACAATAAAGCTCAACTTGAACTTGAACTCAACTGAACTTTCAACTGTTTTTAAGTTGTAATTATTTTTATTGACATACAAGCACTGAGCAATGTACATACATAAAGCACAATAGATATGGTAAATGACAGCTCAAACATGTGCGCTTGACACAAAAGAGCCAACAAGGTTTGGTAAAGTACTTGTATAGTCTGTCTTAGGTTATGTGTAACCGTGGTCCTGCGAGACACGGCATTTCATTCCACTGTATGTCCACACATGCAGCGGAATGACAATAAAGCTCAACTTGAACTTGAACTCAACTGAACTTTAAACTGTTTTGTAATTATTTTTATTGACATACAAGCACTGAGCAATGTACATACATAAAGCACAATAGATATGGTAAATGACAGCTCAAACATGTGCGCTTGACACAAAAGAGCCAACAAGGTTTGTTCCCTTTCAAATAGGACCTTGCACTGTGCCCTCTAAAGGACACAATGGGGAATGCCTCCTGCATGACCAATGTCTAAATACGACAATGAACTTAATGTTGGTGGGTGACAGCCTATGATGTTCCTACTAGTGCAACCGGGAGTATAAAGGGGCACCTGTAGAACACATCATCCTCTTTGTCTTCAGGAGCCGTTGGTTTGTGGTGTGTCTAGGCAAGCAGCTATGGATAGCACTAGTGCTAAGTCTTTCAGGAAGTGTTCATCAGTGCATGGGTGAGACAAATGCATGCTCAGTCCTCAAGGAGGCTGAATGCATGCATTACGATGTTTTTCTTTAAAGAAGCGCCCTTCTTGTTGGTCCCCTTTGTCAAGAGAATTGGGACAGCCATCCTCAGCTTGTGGATCAGGTCCTGCAGCGGCTGAGGTGAGTAGGAATCTGAAGTCATGGTGGAGCTCGCAGAAGAGATTGAGAGAGGACAAATGGACCTTTCTCATTCTTCTGTGGGTAATGAGGATGCACTGTTGGATGAGGATGTACATTGTCTGATACAGCAGCTAGCAGGCTTCTGACCTAAAGCCAAGAATAGTGGGATGTGGCTGTTGAGGACAAAGTTATTGCTGGGTCTTCACAGCCTGCCTGCCATGCGTACGAGGAGTCACTTGATGTTATGTACCACGCCACAGACAGATTAGATCTACCTTGAAGGCATGAGAAACGTGAGATTGTTTGCGGTAGATTGGACGAGTGTTTTCTGTCGAGACATAATACTCCAACCTTTATACCCCGCCTGGTCTGCGCCCCGAATCTCTAGGGTGACGGTGTCCAATCCCTCTTCTGAAGGGCCACTATGCTGCAGAGTTCAGCTTCGGCTCCAATTAAACAAATTTGGACACCTCTGCTCTAGGGGTTGAGGACCAAAGACAGGCCCAGAAGGAGAGTGTTGCCATTCGTGCCCCTACATTCTTCGAGGAGTAGAGAGCAGAGGAGATGCGATGCCAGGAGACTTAAGGGAAGTGATCCTGAGTAAACACACTCAGCTGAGGTAGGGTGGGGCACGCGTTTAAAAGCTTCCAACATGTCTTATCTATGATGATTTAGGCAGTATTTGATGGTCTAATTGACCTTTCTGATTGGTTCAACAGAGGAGTTTGATTGTGAGTGTAGCGTTGGGGTTTTGAAACTTACCTCGAATGTAGCTAGGCCTCCTTTCAGTTAAGAGTTATTTTTGGGGGGGGACCTCTGTTCCTGGGGCTCGCCCAATGGGCTGTGTCGCTAGGTCTCCTTTGTGTTCTAGGCCCCTGAGCTCCGATTAGATCCAAGTTGTATGGCTCTCTTTGAGCCTCCTGATCAAATGTTTATTTTTTTTTTAGTATAGTGAAATTGTTAGGCTCTCTGTGAGACTACTTAGCCTACTGTCTTTAGTTAGACCTTGTCTCACTACAGAGAGTTGTCCTGCTGAAGGCTCCACTTCCCAGTCCCCCCCAAATGGTCCTCAGTTGCAGGCTCTTTGCAAGTCTTCTCGGTCTTCCTTGTTTAGGGTATTGTTAGTTCTCCTCTCGCTACAGAGAGTCATCCCACTGAGGCCTCTGCTCTCCTATGCCCCACCTGGTTAATAAGCAATTTAAGAGTTGTCTTACTCTTGCTGAGGCCTCTGTCCTTTGAGCTCAGTTAGGGGCTAGATTGCTAAGCTGTATGTGAGCCTCCCTGACTATTGCCTTTAAATTGGGAACGTTGCTAGGCCACCCCTCATTTTAGAGAGTCATTCTGCTAATGCTTCAGCTTCCTGGAGCCCCATCTGGGTAACAGCTCTGAGTCTTTAGGCTCTCTGTGAGCCATCTTGCGAAGCTGTCCCGAGCATCGGACATAGCAGTCAGTGTCGATATCCCTTTAAAGGTGCTCTCCAGAACACGGAACCCTTGAGCTTTGCCTGTGGGCTGAGCTTCTTTTTGACTTGGCCCTGATAAGTATGTAACTCAGGCTACATACAGGTTCAGGTGCAGGTGCGTACCTGAGGGACTAAGGCATTAAGAGTGTTACGACCGTTTCTTTTAGGTAAATATTTTTGTTGCATTGTATTGCTCTGTTTCTTTCTTTCCCTCTTGCTCTCCTCTTTGGCCTGCTCTCTCATAGGTTGCATGATGCTGTGGTGACGGCGCATAATTGGTCGCTCTATTAAGGCGGAGTCTTTTAAGAACACTGCTTGCCAGCAGTCGGGGAGCTCATTGTTGGTGCGAACACGAATGGGTTCAGGACTCCTGGATTCCTCCTCCGGCCGGCAGCCAATCTAATGTTTAACACCCGCTGTTGGGACGAGAACTTCTCATTTTGTGAAACAGAGCGTAGGGGTGTCCTGCCCTTTTTCATTGTGAAACTGTTTGGGTTTTGTTTTTGGTTAGGAAGTTAGGTAAGCCAGCTGTATTTTTATTTGATAAATTAATTAGGTTATTTAATTTCTCTTTTTTTGTTGTTCTAGACCCCTTTTTTGTTTGTTATGTTGGCCTGTGCCTACCCCGAAGGGATGCTCTTCATGTTTCACTTATGATCTTCAATAAACCTAACAGTATGTTGTTTACGTGAATGGCATGCTTGTTTGGTCCCCCGACCGGAGTGATTTCTTCTTTAATTTGTTTGGGAATCCATCACCAATCCTATCTCCATTATCCCCCTTTTGTTCCCTAGACACGGGGCGTAATAAAGAGTTTTTGACTGTATCCAAAATCGCCCCCTATACCCTTAAGTCGGGCACTATTTGTAGTGGTGTCCGAAACCATAGTGGATGTTCTCGAGGGCACTTATTCGATCCCACAACGCACTGCAAAAACGAGTGTACAACCGGTGCACGCTCAAGGGCTAGAGAATACCCATAATGCACTGTGAGAGTCGCACACCGAATGAATTTCCCCGTCTCACCAGAAGAGGGTGCCCGAAACTGAATCATCCATCCATTCATTTTACAAAGCGCTCGTCCACGGCATAATGCAGTGTACAATAAACCTAACAGTATGTTGTTTATGTGAATGGCATGCTTGTTTGGTCCCCCGACCGGAGTGATTTCTTCTTTAATTTGTTTGGGAATCCATCACCAATCCTATCTCCATTATCCCCCTTTTGTTCCCTAGACACGGGGCGTAATAAAGAGTCTTTGACTGTATCCAAAATCGCCCCCTATACCCTTAAGTCGGGCACTATTTGTAGTGGTGTCCGAAACCATAGTGGATGTTCTCGAGGGCATTTATTCGATCCCACAACGCACTGCAAAAACGAGTGTACAACCGGTGCACGCTCAAGGGCTAGAGAATACCCATAATGCACTGTGAGAGTCGCACACCGAATGAATTTCCCCGTCTCACCAGAAGAGGGTGCCCGAAACTGAATCATCCATCCATTCATTTTACAAAGCGCTCGTCCACGGCATAATGCAGTGTAATACAACACAGGAATAAATGCATTGTAAATTGATTATTACAACTAGGGTTTATACATAATTTCCATGACAGAGTTTAAGATAAATTCTTTCATCTTATTACCTGAGCTGCTAGTTTGCCAGTTTCAAATGATTAAACGGCAAACACAAACTATGCAAAAGCGGCAGTCCTTCCGGTGCACTCAGTGTCTGAATTCACTCACTTGTTTTCATTCACTCATTCAAGTGAATTGTATTAGTGGCCTAATGTAGGGAAAAGTAAATGAGGGTATAGGGGGTGATTTTGGATACAGCCTTTGACTTTATTGTCAGGCACTCATCCCTTCAGCATGGTGTAGTGGTTATTTGTTTCCCATAGTGTCCTCTAGAGCAGTGCTTCTAAAATCTGTCCTGGGGACCCACAACTGCTGCACATTTTGTATGCATCCCTCATAGGCCACACCCAAGTCTTGCAGACTCTACCAATGAGCAGATGAGTTTAATCAGGTGTGTTAGATGAGGGAGATATACAAAATATGCAGTGGATGGGGGTCCCCAGGACAAGTTTGCGAAGTACTGCTCTGAAGGATGCAGTGCGAGTTCCTGTTCGAAAGGGAACATCTCAGGTTATTAATGTAACCATGGTTCCCTTACAAGGGGAAATAGGCACGGCGTCTCCTCACCATGCTTAATGTATTCCTGTGCACGTCCCATTCAGACATGAAGTGGATGACATGTTTTACAGGTGTCCAAATTAAAGTAACATAGTGTCTCCTAAGTATTTTTAATTTTTTTTTATATTGTCAAAAGCATATTTTTAACTTCATTTATAAATTGTTCACAATTTGGCTTTGCTTAGAATGTGGTTTTCCCCCCATGAAAAATAAAAACAAGTAGTACTTTTTGAATGAATAGTATCTTGTTCAAAAAAAAGAAGGGGGAAAAATCATCATACAGTTCAATTTGTATTACTATTCAAAACATTCTAGAAATGAAGTTAGAGACGTCCATCCAATGTGTTCTTGAATATAAACACTAAAAAAAGAATGAATCACGGATTCTTTTTCCATTTGAAGAGTTTTCCGTTTGAAATCCAATACCTCTCTCACTGTATTATTTATAAAGAACTTATTTGTTATTTGGTGATAGATGGATATCATTTGAACAGCATTGCACCCATTACAAGTGTTTTTCTTTCTTTCTTTTCTTTAGATCTGACTGCAGTAAAATGTCCTGCAGTAGCAGTAAGTCCATTTTCATTATGTCATTTACTATCACATCAACAGCCAGGCTTGTGATTTGATTTCTCCTCACTGCTCTGTTTGTGTCAATTCCTCTGCCCTTTGTCCAGCGGCCCTCTCATCCGTCCCGGGTCAGGAGCTTCTGCTCACCGTGCACCTGCTGACCGACCCCGGCGCGTCTCTGCTCCTCCAGCACACTCTGGACCGCCTGCTCAAGCGGGTTTGTCCCGGCCTGCGCCTCTTCCACGTGTCCGAGCGGGCCTGTCCCGTTCATGCCCAGCGCCCCGCGGCCGGACGCCCCTCACACGCTGTCACCATATTCTTACACGAGTCCTACGGAGAGGAGCGTATTCTCCGAGTGCTGGACTTCCTGCAGTGTCCGCCGTGGCAGTATCACCATACGGAGAGCTGCGGTGCTGCAGAGCCCGGCGTTCAGGCTAGTGCCCTACTGAGGCCTTATCTCCTGCCCAGCCGGGACTTCTACAGCCTGGGCGCGGGGATGCCGGTGTGGGGCGTCCGGCCGGTGCACTACGGAGCGGAGGTGGTGCGGGTGACTTTACACAGCACCTATGATAACTTCGAGGACACCGTGCGTTTATATGAGACGGTTCTGCAGAGGAGGGTTGAGGAGCAGAAGACGGGCTTCTGCTGGTTCACACTGCTCACAGAAGCCGGGTTCAGTCTGCAGCTGGCCATCAAGCAGCTCACACCCGGGGTGCGGGTGGAGCCGTGTTACTCCGCCGTGCTGCAGTTCAGGGTGGAGGAGATCGGGCAGCTCGTGCCCTTACTGCCCAACACCTGCTCGCCCATCAGCGCCAGCCGATGGCACACCGAAGACCTGGACGGCAACAAGATCCTCTTCCAAGTAGGTCACCGGAAACATGCTCTGGTTTCTGTGTGCACTTTTAGCGTACAGTCATAGTAGGGTTTCTGCAGGTCTTAAAAAGTCTTAATTCACATGTTCACAAATGAAGACCTTAAAAAGGTCTGAAATCAGAGCAGAAAGTCTTTGTAGAGTCATTGCATTAAATGTTGCATGCACTGCAAAAATGCAATCTTCCTCAGTGTTTTTGTAATTTTTCTGACCCTACTCACTGACATTTGTTCTTGTTTTATTCATAAGCTCACTTCATGTTGAGGAATTTCTTTGTGTCTTAAAAGCGAGACACTGCAGGTGAATAGGGTAAAAAAAATAACTAATAGTTATCGCCTTACTAACCCAGCTGATTGATTACATTGATAATTGCAAACATTTTTTGTCTTACAAGTTTTCTAAAATGTTAGCTTTAAATATGCAAATGAGTCATTATTTAATTAAATATGCGCTAATTTCCATAAATATCTAGTACAAAAATCGAAACACTGGATGATGTCAGTTTCAAAATTCTTGTTTAATTTTTTTGACATATTAGAGTCAAAAGTTTTTGCAGAGGGAATTCTGGACATCTCATTTTTGTCACTCCATAATTCATAAAATGCTTAGAACGGACTGAAAAATACACTATATTTTCACAATTTTGGGAGGATAAAATGTTGTATATAATCAAACAAATTATATATGAACAAATCCCTCTGTAAAAACCTTCAGGATATAAAAATGTAAAGTCTGGTGTGTAAGTGCTACTGAAGTGGAGATTTATGGCTCAATGTAGGAGAAAAAACTCATTTTGAGAAAACGTACATAAAAATATGTATTGTTACTGAAATCTATTGACACAAATAGATAAAGTGCTATAAAAGAAACACTTAACAGTGTCTTTTGGATGTTTTCTTTCCACTAGTCTGAAAAAACACTTTATGAAAAACTAAAAAGCCCAAAATCTCAAACTTGACAGGTGCATGAAAAAACAGTTTTTGCCTGCAGCGTCTCCCCTTAAAGTGTCGATTCCACCCTTTCACAAATTAAGGCCTTATACGATCAGGAAGTCACGGCATCAAATGTTGCATGCATTACAAAAAAAAAAAAAAAAGAATATCTCCCTCATTATTTTTGTCTTGTTTTCCAGTACAGATATCTAAACATCCTTAAATCTAGATACAATTAGTTGAGATGCAAAATAAAGATAATGACGTCTTGTTTTCAGCAAAAATGAACAAAATTCAGTTTATGCTTAAAACAAAAAAAACACCTGGAGTCAGAGAAATAAACTTGTTTTCTCTTTGAAAATGTCATTTTTCTGTCCCTTTTGGCAGATACATGTTAAAATCATAAACTCACTTCATTTTGATGCATTTATTTGTCTCCCCTTCCATTTATTTTTCTTAAATTATCTTTAATTTTTTCTTAAAAAGGTCTTATTAAAAAGACCTTTCAAGTCACCCTTCCACAAACTAAGGCCTTAAAAAGCTCTTAAATTGGAGCAGGACGTCTTAAAGTCATGCAGTCGTAACATTAAAAGTTGCACGAATTGCAAAAAAGGATATCTTACTCAGTATTTGTGTCTTGTTTTGCAATATAAATATCTAAACATCCTTTTATTAACATGCATTTACTTGAGGTGCAAAAGGAAGATATGAGTCTGAGAAATTGATCGAAAGTTTGAGTTTATGATTTTATTATGATGAATTTTCTTTAATTGGTCTTTAAAAGGTCTTTAATAGTCTTACTTTACCTTCACAAAAGCAGCAGAAACCCTGAATACGCTGGAAAAATATCCTCAGAATATGACTGCGTTTCATATGTTTTAAGCCATTTTCCATGAATGTAGTATAAATTGGTCTCCCATTGTCCAAAGCAAATGGTTTATATAATATTATATAATATTGTTTAAAGGTGACCTATTATGCCCCTTTTTACAAGATGTAAAATATGTCTCTGATGTCCCCAGAGTGTGTATGTGAAGTTTTAGCTCTAAATACCTTACAGATCATTTTTTATAGCTTGTTAAAATTGCCACTTTTAGGGTACGAGCCAAAATGCACCGTTTTCGTCTTTCCCTTTAAATGCAAATGAGCTGGTGCTCCCGGAGAAGAGGGCGGAGCTTCAAGAGCTCAAGCTCCAGCCATACGTGTGCTAGCCTTTGCAAATAAACACTCTGTACAACTCGCTGTGAACTCGTTTAGGGCGGTTCTATGTTAAAACGGCAGTGTCTGTCAACATTCGTGGGCGGGGCCTGTGGCTAATGTGACGTCACATTAGCACCAAGTCGGAAAACAGGTAGTTGGGAGACACTGCTTATGATTTATGGGGATTAAAAAAAAGGAGTGGGTGGATTTTTATCATTATAGGGTGGTTGTGTACACACACTGCCAACACACATTTATGTCCAAAAGTGAATTTTTCATAATAGGTGCCCTTTAAAGCAAATTCTGTTTTCCTCGTGGTTGAACTTTTACATATTAGATAAGTTGAGTCACCTTTATTTCTACAGCGCTTTACAGCTTCACAGAAGAAAAAAAAAAACAGGAAAATAACAGTTGCAAAAATTCATCAGTTATAATGTTACAGTTACAAAACTGTAATGATGAGATGGAGGCTTTATGATCTAATGATCTTATTACCACAGCCTTGATGTCTCTGTGTTGGACCTCCAGATGGGAATGAACATGTTTTTGGAGGAGCTGACAGCATCTTTTCCACCACATGACTATACACTGCTGCAATCTGAGAACGATCCACAGAATGTTTCCCCAGATCCTGCATCTAATAGCAGTTCAACTGCATTCAACAGACATATGCAGCGTCTCTTAAATATTCATCAAGAGTTCATTTGAGCAGATTGTTATTTGTTAACTACAACATGAGAGCTAGTGTGAATGTGAAGATGTTAATGTGAATATCGTCACTGGCTGTAGGCATTAGCATGAGCTGGAGGCCGTAATGTGTATTTGTCTCTTTTATACTATATATTTTTAAAGTACACTCTAAAAAATGCTGGGTTAAATACAACCCAGTGCTGGGTAAAATAGGGACAAACCCAGCAATTGGGTTGTTTTGACCCAGC
The DNA here is from genome assembly GCF_001515645.1 of Sinocyclocheilus grahami. Taxonomy (NCBI): domain Eukaryota; kingdom Metazoa; phylum Chordata; class Actinopteri; order Cypriniformes; family Cyprinidae; genus Sinocyclocheilus; species Sinocyclocheilus grahami. The sequence goes on along the minus strand of NW_015505598.1, from coordinate 2,070,672 downwards.
GGTTGGGTTACTACCCAGAAGGTTGGGTTAAACATTTAAACCGCTGGGCCAAAACAACCCAATTGCTGGGTTTGTCCCTATTTTACCCAGCACTGGGTTGTATTTAACCCAGCATTTTTTAGAGTGTAAAGAGAAACAAAGTTATGGAAGCCCACATATTAAAATTATGACCTTTTTTTGCAATTGCGAGTTTACATCTTACAATTTAGAATTTCTTTCCCAGAATTGCAATTTTAAATGTTATTTTATTATATTTATTTAATGCATGCAAGCTTCCAAATAAATCAAAGAAAACCTGAAACTGAATAAAATAATTAAATAATTTTTCTGAAAGTGACTGATCATCACTGCATACTGTGGGAGTCTTGATGGGGACTTTTTTGCTTTAACACTTGTGTTTTTGTGCTTTCTAGCACACATTTTGATATAATTTTCTTAAATGCATCTGCTACAAATTCAGGTAGAATAATGTGAAGTGAAGTGACATGACATGTGGCCAAGTATGGTGACCCATCCAAAGTGCACACACACAGCAGTGAACACACACACGGAGCACTGGGCAGCCATTTATGCTGCGGCGCCCAGGGAGCAGTTGGGGGTTCGGTGCCTTGCTCAGTCGTGGTATTGAAGGGGGGAGAGAGCGTTGTACATTCCCCCCCCCCCCCTACAATCCCTGCCGGTACGAGACTCGAACCCACAACCTTTGGGTTATGAGTCCGACTCTCTAACCATTAGGCCACGACTTCCCCTGTCATAACTGTGTCAACTTCATGCTGTCATAACATGGTAACATTCACAACTTATTAATGATAAGTTCCTTATCAGATGCAATATAGTTTTAGTTGAAAATGTTTTATAAAATAATGATTCATCAGGTCCAAATGGACCCAGAATGCTCAAATACTATACAGATTTGGAATGCATTATGAGGGTTAAACTGCAGTTTTCTAAATGACTGTTGACCTGATAAAGCGTGGCTTTCTCCGCAGGTTAAAGCTCCAACAGAAGCCCAAGGCTTCCTGAGGTCTGCGTTTCCTCTGAGCTGTCCCAGGATGCTGCTGAGGAGCTGTGGGGCTGCCAGACCCCCTTCCACAGCTCCCTGCAGGAGGACGTCCCATCTGAAGGAGCAGGCACTGCTGTGCGTGAGGTCAGGCAGAGAGAGCGCCGGATCAGACGGCACCCGCAGCTCTCCTCCGGGAAGCTCCTGTTACTCGTCCCAGCGCAGCAGCCCCGCAGGCCTGTCAGTCAACTGGTACGAGCCGGCGATAACCTCCGAAACCTCCCTATCCCGCCTCCGGCTGGAAGAAGAGGAGCCGGAGACCAATGTGGACACGGGTTGTGCTGTGAAGCCGCACGCCACTTTAGGAGCGTCTGCTCTGCTGACTCTGTCTAGAGACCTGACACACGGCCTGGATGAGGCTGACGAGAGCGTGAAGAGTGTCCCAGCAGAGACACAAGTAGATGAGTTCTTCATCTGACTCTTCATTCTTATGCAGTTGGAAAAGCAGGCAGCACACATTTACGTGAATGCATTTGGCAAAGCCGCTCACAGTGCATTCACATTGCATCAATTCAAGGATTCCCTGGGAATCAAACAGCAATACTGTCGCTTTCATACATGACCGTCCACTCACATCATTAATTACACAATCTTAATAAATGATCAATTCATATAATTCCCTAATTGCATTTTAGGGGTTCAGAATAAAATGAAAATGCCTCTATCTTGCATTTTAATATAGCTTTTTCAATACAAATTCTATGATCAAACTAACAATTTCAGCGAATTAAGGATTGTGTAGCTAATTTCAGAATTACAATTGGTCCCCTTCAGCTTTATGGGATTAGTTCATCCAAAAATGAAAATTTGCTTAACATATACTCTCTCTCTCAGGCCATCCGAGATGTAGATGAGTTTGTTTCTTCATCAGATTTGGAGAAATGTGTCATTGCATCAGTGTCTCAGCCATGGATGCTCTGCAGTGAATGGGTGCCGTCAGAATGAGACACGCAAATGAACTTTTAGTGACATTGGTGTTGTCTGATGATGACAGTTTAATCACAACACATTGAGAAATGAATGTTCTGGCAGGCTGTCTTCATACTCTTTAAAGTATTTCTCCTGCACACCTGCAGAAATCGTAGAAGTAATGCAAGTACTGTATTCTGAACACACATCTTCTTACAGTGTAGCATGAGCCAAATGATTCATATGTGTACATTGTAAACAAGCACTGTGCGAAGGCAAATGAGTGTAGTGATGAAACTAATAAACCCTAATTATGCAGATTTATATGTTATTCCAGACACAACCAGTGGGCAACTGATAAAGAAAAACTATCAGATTGACACTAAAATTGATGTCAAAAAACAGATCAAATATGCAAATCAGACTGACATCAAAAACTTGATTTGATGTAAATTGAACATCAAACATATTTCAGCGTGGGATTAACTTCCTATTTTTACTCAATTAACACTGGAACAAATTGCCTTTAAAATTGAATTTGAAATAATGTTACAGCATCTTGATCACATCTTGACTAATATTTGATGTCAAATTGATATCAAGGCGCCCACTGAGAAAGCACTGTATTTGTCTCAGAACTGTTTATTGTATTTCCACTAAATTATTAGTACTAAAAATTTCAACTCAGCATAATTTCCGAGACTGTCTCAGTATTTTGACAATGTATTTTTATGAAATGTATTAAATACATAGTACTTTGTATGTACAGTTATTACTTGTAAATTAATGTCATATAGGTTGGTAATAAACTAATTTAATAATTATGTAGTAATATGAAGAAGGATGTTTGAAATAAATCAGTCCTCTGTCAATTTGGAGGATTTTTGTAAGGTAGCCTTCATTTAGTTTATTTTGAATGATTCATAAAATGTATCATTCACTTCTTTAACTACCCACAATCCTTTGCACACATTCCAATAAATAGAAGAAGAAAAAAAACTGAATTTTAGCACTGAACCGGAGTTCATTGAAATGTAGTTTTGGAGATGAAAACATTCATGTTTATATTAGTTTTGAATCTTGAAGCCTCAAGTTATAATAAAATAACACTTTATGTGTTCAGTGACGCATTACTTTTATTTTAATGTCTTTTTAATTAATGCAAATCTCTAGATGCATGCTGTATTAAATGAAAAATAAATGGCCAATGCTTATGTCAACAGTAATATGCTTTATTAAAGCATAAATTAGCCCAAGTATAATTCCAAGAATATATTATTTTTTTTGTTTACATTCTTTTTTTTTGTTAACATTCTAAATAAATTAACCAAAACAAAAATATCACATAATAATTTTCATTAAAAAAATATGAATATAGTAAACCTTGCTCTACAGTTCTGTGCAAACAAAGGCTTTAATGGCATGCCCAGTATGTTTGTAACTTTCCTAGCATTAGACTCAATTTAGAGGATATAATACAGCTAAGATGGCGACTGAAGCAGATGATTGGGATAATATTTCATATGAGATAGATGTTGGTATTGGTAATCAACCCACATTTTTTTTACTAAATATATCATTTCAATTGGCTAGACTAAATATTTGGACTTCTGATCGCTGTCTTTCTGGTAACCTGCTTAAATGCACTTAACACTGGGAATTTTTGCAAAAATGCAACGTCATGATGTTACCTGTTAACCGCATAAAACATCTCACATTAAACATCATTACATTTGTTATGGAAGCCCGTTTCCGCCACTGAATAAAATTTTTTAAAAAAGGTTATTGCGACTTTTTTATCTCCCAATTCTGACTTTTTTTCCTCAGAATTGTGTGATATAAACTCACAATTGCGAGTTATAAAGTCACAATTGCGAGATATAAAGTCACAATTCTGAATTTTTTCCCTCACAATTTTGACTTTTTCTCAGAATTGTGTTTATATCTCAAAATTATAACTTTGTAACTCGCAATTGCGAGTTTATATCACGCAATTCTGAGAAAAAGAGTCGCAATAACCTTTTTTGTATTTTTTATTCAGTGGCGGAAACGGGCTTCCAAACATTTGTAGGCTGCGGTAAGCACGATATTTCTGTGGTGTGTTATTGTGCATCTCGTTTGTCTCCCTCTGCTGGTCAGAGTAGCTCATTATCCCGTAGTGATGGATTTGTGTGGCAGCCGATCCACGGCAGTTTCTCTGCCCACCGTCCAGTCGCAGTGATCCGCACCTTTCCAGGATCAAACCTCCAGTGCTGCTGCTCTTTGAAGAAATACAGCTTTCCGTCCGGTCGAGTCAAGGCCCCGTTGAGTCCGCGTGGAAGCCCCTTCCAGTCCCGCAGGGCACGAGGATAGTACGGCTCCACGCTGAGAGACTCCGGGTTCAGGACGTAGTATCGGGATCCTCTGAAGAGCACCATGCGTCCCAGCGGCTGGTAGAAGAAGGCACAGTCAGGGTGATTCGGCAAACCCAGGTCACTGCTCTTCATGGGGAATCCAGGGTCCAGATCAGAGCCCGAGTAACGCCAGATCCGCCGTCCTGCCAGGAGAAAGCAGCATGGAGATGAGTGGACTACATGCAGCTTAACCCTCTGCTGGTTGGTCATTTTCACATTTCACTTTTCATTTTTTTAACTTTATCGGAATCATACAAAACTTGCTTTGTGAACAACAACAAAAAAATCCTGGCCATGATTCACAAAGGTTAAATAGTCTTGAAAAAAAAAAAACAGTCAAAATGTCTGCACTGGAAACGAATGGTTACCAGTTTTAGAGTAAAACATGTTTTGGAAAATATATATTTCATATAACATTTCAAATTAGTGTTTGTGTGCATTTTTCATAATAATACACTTCTATAACTTTTTTGGGCTTTACTTTATTAACTTTTTTTTCAATCCAGCGTAACTTGCCAAGAGATAGACATAAGTCTGTGCTCCAAGGCATTAAATATCTATGACCGTTTAAGTTGGAAATGTCATTTTCTATGCTCAAAAAGTGCTAAAAATGGATCATAACTATTCCATAAATATAATTTAGTACCATAAAATCCCCCCCAAATACAAAATATTGAATAAAAACATGATCAAACTATGTGTTTGTTTTTGATTGGTTTACCTAAAAACTATGAAATTCTGTCATCCTTCACTCACACTCAGGTTTTAATAATTAATTAATAAATAGCATATTACACAACTGTTGCAAGTATGTTCAACTTTACCCAAATACATGCTGTGCACTCAGGCATTTGTTACATACTATACAGCAAATTCAACTAGATTTTTTATATCATTGCAAAATGTAAATTATATTATCGCCCTGCGATATATTAAAAGTTGGGTTTAGAGTACATCCAACTTTTCTGGCACATATACAGTACACTCACATTATATACTTTATAGCAAATCTCAGCTGTGTGATTTTTTTATATCATCACGAGATGTAAACTATATTGTTGCACAGCTCTATGTATGTCCAAACTTTATGCACGCACACACACACATAGAGTACACGCACACAGGGCACCATTTTACAAACCCATTTGGCCAATTCACTGAAAAGAAAGAACTGCTAAAAAAAAAAAAAGATGAATCACTGGTTCGGTCGACAGAAATACGGGACAGATAATCGCTGTAGTATTTGTAGGGAAAGCATTTCTACACACAGTGAAGTGCAGCCTCCACGTCATTTTCTCCTTATACGTCATTGATGCGGAGTGTGCTTTCAGCTGGATGTAAACACGGTTTTTGGGGATATTACTTAAAGCAGAGAGGAAGATTTTCCGTGAACAAAATCTGGACCTGTTCCGCACACAAAACATCGTAACACAGCACTAAGTGTATGGATTACTTTTATGGTACTTGTTTAAATCCATTTTGAAGCTTAACAGCAGCTGGGGCTCACGGGTCTGTCTCTACATTAACAACATGATTAACAATCTAAGAGAAACGATGAAAATGCCTGATTTGACTGTGTACCCTCATCTCATCAGCTCTTCATATATAAAGCGGATGTATCTCATCCACAATAACCACTTCTTTAAATTCTAAAAACTTTTGGTAACACTTTATTTTAGGTTCTCTTAACTAGTTGCTTATTAGTTCTCTTTTATTAGCATGCATATTCCTAGAATATTAGCCATTTATTAGTAGTAATTAGGCACATATTAATGCCTTATTCATCATGACCTTATTCTACATCCCTAATCCTACCCAATACCTAAACTACCTAACTAATTATTAATAAGCAGCAAATTAGGAATTTATTGAGGGAAAAGTTGTAATTAATAGTGAATAAGTGTTCTAAAGTATTCTAAAGAGTTACCAAGCTCTTATACATTATACACAAATGTACTGAAATTTACACTCATTTTAAACAATACATCAAAGTGGATTTTTACATTTTCTGATATGTTCTATCACAGAAAGTCTCACTCATGTTCACCGTTTCATGCTGGTGGGATGATCTTCCCAAACCATACCCAGACATCAGAATCCCCGATTATACACAAGAAACAGTATCTATTGGAAGCCCGTTAATGCCATGGAATAAATCAATTAAAAGGGTCAAGTTAATTGCAACTTTTTATCTCACAATTCAGACTTTTTTCTCTGAATTGTGAGTTTAAATCTTGCAAATAGTTTTTTTTTCTCTCACTCTCGGAGTAAAATTATGGAAGCCCATTTCCAACTCTGAATAAAAAATATAAAAGGTAATTGTGACTCTTTATCTCAAAATTCAGACTTTTTTTCAGAATTGAGTGGTATACAAATATATTGTATTTAGATATAAACTTGCATTTATAAGAAAATGACAGCTGAGAGCTGACTTTTTTCACCTCAGAATTGGATTTACTAGTAATTGCGAGTTTATATCCCACAGATCTGACAAAAATGTCAGAACTGTGTAATACAAACAAAACAAAGTCTAAAAGGCTGCGTTTATACAGCAAGTCTTAATGCACAGATCCGATCTTTTGACCATATCCGATTTTTTGGCACGTCTGTTTACATTCACTTTAGACACGGCTGGTATCCGATATCTGTGTTAATCTGTTAATTCCCACCCAAAAGGATTGCCTGCAGTGATCGCTTTACTATGCACATGGTAGACCCTCGGGTTTTGAATGGCCGTGCTTTTAAAATTATTTATATAATTCACGTCGAATGGCCATTATTATTTGCCAGCTTGGACAACGGCTGTCATGGATGTTTTGCAGCACAAAATCTGACTGAACGGATAAAGACTGGAAAATAACGGTAATTTTCATTTGTTAGACTATTTTATCCACAGCTCGTTAGAGGTAGAATTCTTTAGTGACATAAAGATTATATTTATTGAAATGAATTCGAATTAAGCAGAGAGAGAGAGAGAGAACGAGCGCATGCACCCACGTGCGAGCGAGCGATTGTGAAGCATTGCAAACAAGCTTGTCGGTTTAATTACAAAATCTGCTAAGTTATCACCTCATTGCTGAGAAATATATGTAGCTTTTAGCTGTTGTATTTTCAAAATTCCCGGGGCGGGGGTTGAAAACCAGCTCCTGAATGTGCAATTTCTTACCTATAAAAAGTTTCCATCTTAATAAAATGCGAGCGCATACAGCACGCCGGCATTAAAACGTCATTAAAAATCTTTATGAGCAAATGTGTTGCCCTCGCACTGGGAGTTCTGTGGAGAATCGGATATGTGTGTTTAGATGTAGGTCGGATGTCCAGATATCAGATGTGTATCCGATTAAAATCCACATTTGGAAGTGGCTCAGATCAGATGCAAAAAAATCGGCTCTTGTGCGGGTTTTTGTGTTTACACTGCATACAGCACGCCGGCATTAAAACGTCATTAAAAATCTTTATGAGCAAATGTGTTGCCCTCGCATTGGGAGTTCTGTGGAGAATCGGATATGTGTGTTTAGATGTAGGTCGGATGTCCAGATATCAGATGTGTATCCGATTAAAATCCACATTTGGAAGTGGCTCAGATCAGATGCAAAAAAATCGGCTCTTGTGCGGGTTTTTGTGTTTACACGTGTGCAACAAATTCCGATCTGTGTCAGATGTGAGCGAAAGATCGGATTTTTTGTGCCAGTGTAAACGCAGCCTAACTTGCAACTGCAAAATGTAAACCAGCAATTCTGAAAGAAAAAAAAAATCCAGAATTGTATGCGAAAATTCACAATTATCTTTTCATTTCTTTTTTTAATTCCAGGGCAGAAACAAGCTTCCATATAAAATAGAAAAAGAGGTCATTTGAACTTTATCTCACAATGCTGATGTTTTTCTCACAATTTCCCATTTATATCTCACTATTCAGACTCACCATCTCAGCATGCTTGCATGTTTATATCTCACTGAGTACTGAGATTGTATCTCGCAATTCTAAAACAATGTCAGGATTGTGAGATATAAACTCAGAATTGCAAGAAAAAAGTCTGAAATGGGAAACAGCTGTGAGATAAAAGATTACTTTTTTATTTTTAATCCCATGGAGGAAACAAGTTTTCATTGCATCCTGCTGATGTTAATTGGATTTTTTTTCTACTTGTCTTATTTTCCTTTCTGTTCTAGCCTGTATTCTTCTAGACAATACTCTGTATTTTAAGCACTTCTTGTGTTATTGTCTCCTTAGGATGCATTGCTTTGCTGTATCCCTTATGTGTAAGCCATGTCTGTGTGCTTCTGAAGACGCTGTGTGTTTCGTTGTGAAAGCGAAACTACTTTGTTTGGTCTTCCAAAAGAGGACGATATCTGCTTCGTCATGCCTGGAGCTGATGGGGGATCCAGTGGGGGCGGCAGTCATATTTCAGGGTGCCCGTGCCACTCTTTATCACAACCCTGCTAAAAGTGCCAGTACCTGCTCTCATTGGTGCCCCTTCAGCTGGTGGCGACCGCCTAGCTTGCCTATGCCTAGAAACGGCCCTGAGTATAAGTCATTATAATCCGTAATTATGTCCCCACTGGATGCA
>NW_015505598.1:2037350-2059997 GCF_001515645.1 Sinocyclocheilus grahami | reverse complement strand
AATATACCATAACACTTGCATTACCTGTGTTTGGAAAACTAAAGTCCAGCCTACCTTTAAAGAAGTAGAGTTTGCTGTCGAGTGGAGAGAAGGCAGCCGCTTCAATAGCCAATGACAGATTTGGCCAGCGTGTGCGAAGAGGAAGAGGAGCGCTCACGCTGCCATTAAACACCGTCCAGAAACGATGGCCCTGAAACACCAGCACTGTCCCATCCTCATCTGCAGAAAAAACACCGCTTCACACAGCTCCAGGAAAACTGATCTCAGTGAGTAACAGAAGAATAATGGCATGTCTTTTTGTTCTTACCCATGGTGACGGCATCAAAGAAGCCCTGGCAGTACTGGGGTGTGCGGGAACCTCCTTTAGGGTCTGGAGAAGTCTGCCAGTCCCGCATGGCCCATCTCAGAGCCCCTCCCGCCAACTGCTGCACTGAATCGCCCGCTGGTTTCCCTGCACACAAGTATATGACACTGGTGAATGAATGTGGGAGACTGGAAACGCAAACTCTCAAATTGTGCTGCATTTTAAAGTTTGGTGAACTCGTATCGCATGAAGACGTGTGACCAATAGAAGATCTGTGTGGCCTCTCAATTAAAAAAAAAAAATTCTATGTTTTTTCTTTAAAAAAGACGGCACAGAGTGTGATGTTGTCACAGTTCTGTTGCTTTGTGTCGTGCTCTGTTGCCTTTGTTGACTTAGTTTCTCAGTCTGTTTGATCATTATTATATTCACGTGTCCTCATTAATTACGTTCCTTCTTATTTATACTCCCTGTTTAGTTCAGTTCCTTAATCTATCTGTGGATATTATTTAAGCCTGTTTTGGAACTTTCTGTTTTTTTTATCGTCCTCATCTCTGCAACCATATGTATGAGTTTTTAAAAAATAAAGGGCCAACAATAAAAACATTTTAATAAAAACAATAAACAATAAAACAATAAAAACTTTATTTCTCGCAATTGCGAGTTATCATCTTGTCATTTTTCTCAGAATTGTGGGGGGAAAAGCAATTCTGAGTTTACAGCCTGCAATTCTTAAGAATTTCTCTGAATTGCAAGAAAAAAGTCTGAATTGTGAGATAAAAATTCGCAATTACCTTTATTAATTTTTTTAACCTGTGGCAGACACAAGCTTCCATACAAAAGTCTGTGATTGTGGTGGAAGTCAGAACGCAATGCTTCTTCTGATACACATGAACACACACCCAAACAAACATTTGTGTTAACAGCAGATCATATCTGAAGAAGTGATTTTTGTGATGAGTGTCTACATGGAGTCATGTTGGCCTGAATGCATGCAAAGTGTGTGATTTACAGAAAGAGTGACTGTACTAACTGTGACTAACACTGTAATATATTAGTGCTGTCAACAAGCACTATGTGTGTGTGTGTGTGTGTGTGTGAGTGTGCATGTTTATGTGGTTTATGAGGACACAAATTTGTATAATAACATGGGTATGACATAGGTATTACAACGAGAAGGTGATTTATGAGGACATTTTCAGTGTCCCCATAATTCAAAAGGCTTATAAATAATTCAGAATGAGTTTTTTTGAAAATCTGAAATAGCAGAAAGTTTCCTGTGAGGAGTAGGTTTAGGGGTAGGGTTGGTGTAGGACAATAGAATATACGGTCTGTACAGTATAAAAACCATTACACCTATGGAGAGTCCCCACTTTTCACAAAAACAAACCTGTGTGTGTATAGTGCTCTGACAGTGTGTGTGTGAGAGAGAGTGTGTGTGTGTGTGAGAGAGAGTGTGAGTGTGTGTGTGTGTGTGTGTGTGTGAGAGTGTGAGTGTGTGTGTGTGTACAGGTTTTAATTGTTTATGAGGACACGTGTATAATGACAGGAATTACAACATGAACATTTTGTTGCCTCATACTAAACTTTATTTTATTTTTTATTTTTATTTTTTTTAATCTAAAAATGCAGAAAGTTTTCTGTGATTGCTAGATTTAGGGGTGAGGTTAGGGTAAGGTAATAGAAAATACAGTTTGTACAGTATCATTTGGATATTTGAATGTCATTTGTAAAAGTTCATTTTGCCAGAACTTTTTGTTTTGTTTGGTGTTTCATAACATGTTGGCTGCATATTTTGCAAATATGAAAGCATTCCTTAGAAACTTGTTGAGATTTTCTAACCTATGACAAGAATGTATTTAAAAATAGGTATTCCACAGCAAAGGTTTATGTTTCACAAGCATTTTCCAACCTACTTGTCCAAAAAGAAAGGTTTCAAATCATATCTGATTTTTTTTTCTGAAAGAAAGAAAGATAAGTCTGGCAAACTCAGTGAAACGTTCTTGAGTTATGATCAGGCCTAGCTCTTCTCATGCGCTGGAGATGGATGCTGTGGAGGTTTTCTCTGCGTGCCGTGTGTAAACCTGCCTGACACACGCTTGAGAAACAGCTGACAGCTTCACCGGACCAGAACTGGAGTTGAGTTTGTCTTACTGTGTCTTTCAGCGTCAATCTGTGTTTGTAGGGAACTATGATTTCCATGATGCAGAAAACACGGACGGAATCCTGTCATAAAAAATGGAATTTACCCGATAATGCGGAATGTCACAGAATTTGCCAAATTGGAATGAATAAATGAAAAATAGGACAGTACACTTGCATCCAATGGTGATATGGACTAGTGTCTGTGAATAATTAACTGCAAAAAGACTATTTAAATATGAATCCTGCATGTTCTGTGTCTCTGTGTCTCTGTGTGAATGCATGGTGCAGATGCACGGATTCAAGCATATAATATATATTATATTATACAATTTAATGTAACCATTCAAACAGAGTCCAGAAAAGTTTAAATGTTAAAAAAATAAAATTGAATGAATTTCATAGGCCCTTATGTTTGTTTCACCACAGCCTCACACAATTAGCTGTATTCATTGTGTGAAAATAACAGGGAGGGTTTCGTAAGATATGAACTGGTATGTTTGCAAATGTTTGGGTAAATCTGGGTAAATCTTCTAAGTTTGATTGCATCATATAATAACTGCTGTTAATATTATTCATCGTCTGTTTTATTACGTCTTATATTGATTTTTCCGTACTGCTGGTTCGTCTGGTCAGAGGAGAACTGGCCCCCCGACTGAGCCTGGTTTCTCCCAAGGTTTTTTCTCCATTCTGTCACCGATGGAGTTTTGGTTCCTTGCCGCTGTCGCCTCTGGCTTGCTTAGTTGGGGACACTTCATTTCCGGCGATATCGTTGACATGATTACAAAGATATTATTTAAACTGAGCTGGATGTTAACATCACTGAATTCAATGATGAACTGTCTTTAACTGAAAAATGAGTGTTTACGATTGTCATTTTGCATTATTGACACTATTTTCCTAATTAATGCTGTTCAGTTGCTTTGTCACAATCTGTATTGTTAAAAGCGCTATATAAATAAAGGTGACTTGACTTGACTTAAATCTCAAGAAGAAAGGGTCATATTTCACCCAAAAATCAAACGGAAATTTTATTGTCATTGCTATAATGATCTTTAGTAATGAACACCTTCCAACAATGATTTTTTAATTAAACTGTAAAAATTCAGTACTATTATGATGTATATTTAACAATTTAAATAATATAATTGTTCGTTCACTTAGTAAAGAGACTGGCATTGTTCACTTTACAATAATCTGAGTAGGGATGGAAATGTGCTTTTAATGAAAATATTGTTGCAACACAAACAATCCTAAAACAGTCTTTAAATATGATCCTAAAATGAAATCTATATGTTGTAGAGACTATGCAAATACATTTAAGCATTTAAGTGTCATTTTTCTGTGAAGGTGTTTGTGTGTGAGACCGTGAATAAAATAGTAGAGAGTAGATATAAATTGAGATTAGAAGAGTACTAAGCTCATTTATATTCATTGCTGTTCTCAGGTAAGCACACAGGTGAGATATAGAGGTATTTTACACCATCTATTTTCTGAAACAATCTGCCAATGCATATTTTCACAAAAATAAAAAGTCATGATTGAAAGAATCATTATGCATATAATCCATATATGAAGATGGTTTGAGCTTGTTTAGTGACTAAACTCTGGCACATAGTTGCTCATCTAACATTAGAATGAGGTTAAGAACACATTCATGTGTGTATGCAAGTTATATATACAAAAAAAATCTATGCAATAATTAGTAAATGACACCCTCTTACTCTTAGTAAAGGCCAAAACCCTGTTCTTTGCTGCCAAAAGCGGTAACACTCAGTATAGGGACCAATTCTCACTATTAACTAGTTGTTTATTAGCATGCCTATTATTAACATATTGGCTGTGTATTCGTACCTATAAAGCACATATTCTGCATGACCATATTCTACATCCCTAATCCTGCCCAATACCTAAACTTAACAACTACCTAACTAACTATTAATAAGCAGCCAATTAGGAGTTTATTGAGGCAAAAGTCATAGTTAATGGTTTGTTAATAGTTAGAATTGGACCTTAAAATAAAGTGTGACCCTAAAAGCCTGCAATATTACAAATAACAAAAAGCTTTTCAGAAGTCCAGACAAGAAAAGAGATGCTTGTTTACCGTACAGCTGTTGTATAGCAGTGATATCATCCCAGCTGAGCAGCGCATTCGAGCCCATCTTCTTATAGTACGGTGACATTAGAGCGTGACGGACAGGCGAATGCACCAATCCCAGAGTGTGGCCAATTTCATGGGCCGTCACCAGGAACAGGTTGCGTCCTTTGAGACCGTTCAGGGTCCAGCGTTCAGACAAGTCAAAATGAGCTTCACCGCGGAAAGGGAAAAATGCATGAGCCAGAGCGCCACCTAAAGAGCAGAAAGAAAGAAATTAAGAATAACTATAGCTATGTCACGCAGCTTTCATGTCCCGTTCTGAATCCTAGATGAAAGACTGCACATAAATATGGAAAAAGAGAGTTGGTACATGAGTCTGTCAAACGGGGAAGAATCAGGTGGTGGCTTCTTAATTTATTTAAAAGCCCTGAATCTTTTGGGTTTCTTCATAGTGTTACCAAAAATATACATTTTTGATACATACCTAAACTGAAATATTTGAAATGACTCAGCACTACTTTTCCACAGTATCGATAAAGTGATACCAGCATCATCTCTTCTCTCTTCACACACACACAGCAGTCCAACAGAGTGCCCCCCTCATTCACACAATCAGAGCCACGCCCCCTCATTCACACACTCAGAGCCATGCCTCATCTCATTAGGTGCGTTCGACTTCATGCAGCACTGATCGCAATCTGACTTAAAGCAGTGCATGCCGGTTAGTAATTTTGTCCGACTTGAGACGGCGCCGACGCCACGTCACTGTCTGTCACATGTGGCATCAAAGCACCGCGAGAGCGTTTCGAGAGCTGACTCAGCCTACGCAGTTTCTCCAGACGACAGATGACGACACAGCCATTTCACGATTAGCCAGATTCACCGCATGACAACTATCACGTTTGTTTCTGGTTTTAAATTCCAATAAAAGCCACAAATCTGTGTTTTTAGAACAGTAAAAGCTTTTTTACTGTAGTCGCACACTCAGAGCCATGCCTCATCTCATTCACACATTCAGAGCTACACCCTCTCATTTACACACTCAGAGCCACACCCCCTCATTCACACACTCAGAGCCACGCCCCCTCTTTTACACACTCAGAGCTACACCCTCTCATTTACACACTCAGAGCCATGCCCCCTCTCATTCACTCAGAGCCACGCCCCCTCATTCACACACTCAGAGCTACACCCTCTCATTTACACACTCAGAGCCACGGCCCCTCATTCACACACTCAGAGCCACGCCCCTCATTTACACACTCAGAGCCACGCCCCCTCTCATTCACTCAGAGCCACACCCCCTAAATCACACACTAAGAGCCACGCCTCCTCATTCACACACTCAGAGCTACACCCTCTCATATACACACTCAGAGCCACGCCCCCTCTCATTCACTCAGAGCCACACCCCCTAAATCACACACTAAGAGCCACGCCTCCTCATTCACACACTCAGAGCTACACCCTCTCATATACACACTCAGAGCCACGCCCCCTCTCATTCACACACTCAGAGCTACAACCTCTCATTTATACACTCAGTGCCCCCTATCATTCACTCAGAGCCACACCCCCTCTCATTCACTCAGAGCCAAGCCCCCTCATTCACACACTCAGAGCTACACCCTCTCATTCACACACTCAGAGCCAGGCCCACTCTCATTCACTCAGAGCCACGCCCCCTCATTCACACACTCAGAGCTACACCCTCTCATTCACACACTCAGAGCCAGGCCCACTCTCATTCACTCAGAGCCACGCCCCCTCATTCACACACTCAGAGCTACACCCTCTCATTTACACACTCAGAGCCACACCCCCTCTCATTCACTCAGAGCCAAGCCCCCTCATTCACACACTCAGAGCTACACCCTCTCATTCACACACTCAGAGCCACACCCTCTCATTATGTGCTGTTGCTGCCTCTCGATTACTGAAAATCACATTAGTTGATGCAAAACTAACTTGACTAAATCACACACACACACAATTTATATTTTCATGTTTTCTCAAGCAAAGCAAATTTTGAAAGTTCACTGAAAACATTTCTTCCTACATTTTTCTTGGCATAGACAAAGTATGTTGAAGGTTCATGTTATTTGGCAACATGCTTCAGCAAACTGATCAAAGTGAACATGTATATAATGGCTGTTCCTAGCAAAACTTTTAAAATCGACACCTGTCATAGTGTTTCTTATTTGTTGTCTCTGAAAAAAATTATATATTATTTAGATTCCAACCTGTCTTACTGTTAAGTGTCCAAAGTGACATTTTTTTCCAGATATATTTGACATAGTTTTGAACCAGATCCTATATTAGTTCAATTTGGCACTTACACTGGTACAATAACAGTTTGTTTCAGGATATCTGGAAAAAAAAAAACTTTTGCTTTGGAAGAAAAATTGTATCCCATCTCTTAAAATGTGGCTTACACACTTGACTGGTAAATTATATTTGGAAATAATTAGATATACCCTAAAGGGAAAAAAAAGTTTTGAAAAATGTAAAAAAATCTGGTCCTCTTTTATTTCTTTTCTTCAAACTAACCAAACTGGTAATCAACATGTTTTTCATTTTCTGCTTTTACCTTTGGATATCACTTTTGGGCTGAGTTTTTGGTCTGGAAATTTGTTTTTTTTTTAAGAAAGAAAAAAAGAAAGCATCACCTGGCCCATCAAATGCATTTCCTGTCCCATCATTATGTTCTCCTTCAAAGAAGGCCAGCCGGATGTTGGCAGGACCCTGCTGGAGCTCCTGGAAGATCAGTCCGGACACATTACTCCACAGCTGGAACGCCATCTTCACTGCCATATGCACTTGACTGGGAGACAGATTACGCGGCCAGTTCATGATACGATACGTCAGGTGACGTTTGTGCCACTTCTCTCCTGTGGAAGTACGGAGCAGTCTCAAAACCAATGTTTAATCGTGACATTTCATCTTAACGTTAGTATTTGTGAGATGTATTCCATCTGGTGTTCAACTGACGCTGTATTTCATTTAGATGTGTATGATAACAAACTAGTTTCATTTTGAAGTAAAAAAGTAAGTTGAAAGTAAAGTGCAAAAGACCCCAGAACAATGCTGTTGCTAGTGTGTTTATAATTTAAGTTAATAACTACTGTAATTATTTTATTTAATTACATTTAAAACATCTTCATAGTCAAGTCACCTTTTTATAGTGCTTTATGCAATACAGATTTTATTCAAGGCAGCTTTGCAGTATAGGACAGTAACATAATCAATGATGCAAACTTCAAATATGAGGCAAATCCAAATTCTGCTGAAAAGTATCTCTTAAAAGGCAAGATCAATTAATTATTCAGTTCAAGTCAGTTCAGTGTTGATTCAGTTCAGATCAATAACAGTGTTGATGCAAAATTCATGAGTTCTCAGTTTTGTTTTCATCTGACAGCATCAGTTCAGTCACATCAATGATATTGCTGAATATTAAGGGTATTTTAAGATCCAAATTTACATATTCTGCAAACATCAACTGATTGCATCCAAAACATTCTAAACTGACAAGAGCTCAGCTCAGTATGTAATTAGCTTAACATGAGAGGTTTTGTGAATTGCACACATAATTACAGACTTCCAAGACACTAAGGGCCAGTTTTACTAAACAGGGCAAACTAGCGCAAGAGCGCAATTCCAAAACAGCGCCGATGGGCGTGGACATTTCTGAGGGTGATTTACTAATAATGCACAAATTAAAGAACAGACGCAACATCTCATTTACATATCGACCAATGCAATATACCAAGAACAGTGCAAATTAGTGTAGTCGCCAAATAGAGAATAAAGAAATAAAGAAGCCACAGTACGTTGAAAAGAACCGGAGGCCAAAAAATGAAGGGTTGCAAGATGTTTTGATAGACCTGCATGACTCCTAGTTGAGGGTTTAAAGTCGTCTTTTATTTCCTGAAGCAAATTAAAAGTAACATGGCTTGGCAAATGATGTGTTCGGATAATGTGTTCTCAAAATAAATTAATACGTGTAGAAAAAATCCTCTCCCTTCTACCACGCGCTCTCGGTGCCTCGTCCTAGCAACAATAACGGCAGCCATTTCAAGCACAAAATAGTTTAAGACATGCTTTTTTTGGGCGTTAAGTAATGGCACAAATGCCAGTCATTTGAAAGCGCAAACGTCAGTAAAACGCATTGTGTGATTCATCTGAATACTCTGAATAATTCGTCACTGCGCGTCTTTAGTAAAACCTGACAGTACAATTTTAACGCCAAAACCACGGCTTCACGCAGGGCTTATTGCTTTTATAAAACGGTTATTTCATATACGTAGCAAGGTTTCACAAAATCAAAAAGCAAAAAAAATGTTATGATCTTAATAAAAACATTATTCTTCCGCCAAGCAATGTAATTCCTCAGAAACAGTTGTGGTTGCAAGTGCAACAAAGTGGTTGCCGAGTAGGGCTGCACGATATATCGAAATTACCGAAATATCGCAAATGTAAATATCGCAATATGCAAATCGCAAGGGCGTGCGATATCTGAATCATTTTAATAATAAGCTTCTTAAATCGAAAACGTTGCAAAAGGTCAAAGTTTTAGTTCGACGCATATAGCAGAGAATTGCTTGACGTTAAAAAGAGTTAAGTGCAATAAGTTGCAGAAAACAACTCTTTGCCGTCTCGTCTTGATGTCACTAATGTTAATCAAACAACAAAACAGCTATAACAAAGATTACCAATGCAATATACCAAGAACAGTGCAAATTAGTGTAGTCGCCAAATAGAGAATAAAGAAATAAAGAAGCCACAGTACGTTGAAAAGAACCGGAGGCCAAAAAATGAAGGGTTGCAAGATGTTTTGATAGACCTGCATGACTCCTAGTTGAGGGTTTAAAGTCGTCTTTTATTTCCTGAAGCAAATTAAAAGTAACATGGCTTGGCAAATGATGTGTTCGGATAATGTGTTCTCAAAATAAATTAATACGTGTAGAAAAAATCCTCTCCCTTCTACCACGTGCTCTCGGTGCCTCGTCCTAGCAACAATAACGGCAGCCATTTCAAGCACAAAATAGTTTAAGACATGCTTTTTTTGGGCGTTAAGTAATGGCACAAATGCCAGTCATTTGAAAGCGCAAACGTCAGTAAAACGCATTGTGTGATTCATCTGAATACTCTGAATAATTCGTCACTGCGCGTCTTTAGTAAAACCTGACAGTACAATTTTAACGCCAAAATACGGTTCCCGCCGGCGCAAGCTGTTAGTAAAACTGGCCCTAATAACACTGCTGTCAGAAGGTAATGTGTGTGGTTTTTCTCCGTTATACCATAATTGCTAATAAAGCAATAAGCCCCAAGAAGCCGTGGTATACAGTGAATTTAACAGCTAAGGGGCGTTGTTAGGCACAACGGGGTTATAAATTCACTGTAAACCACGGCTTCACGCAGGGCTTATTGCTTTTATAAAACGGTTATTTCATATACGTAGCAAGGTTTCACAAAATCAAAAAGCAAAAAAAATGTTATGATCTTAATAAAAACATTATTCTTCCGCCAAGCAATGTAATTCCTCAGAAACAGTTGTGGTTGCAAGTGCAACAAAGTGGTTGCCGAGTAGGGCTGCACGATATATCGAAATTACCGAAATATCGCAAATGTAAATATCGCAATATGCAAATCGCAAGGGCGTGCGATATCTGAATCATTTTAATAATAAGCTTCTTAAATCGAAAACGTTGCAAAAGGTCAAAATGATCTTAATAAAAACATTATTCTTCCGCCAAACAATGTAATTCCTCAGAAACAGTTGTGGTTGCAAGTGCAACAAAGTGGTTGCCGAGTAGGGCTGCACGATATATCGAAATTACCGAAATATCGCAAATGTAAATATCGCAATATGCAAATCGCAAGGGCGTGCGATATCTGAATCATTTTAATAATAAGCTTCTTAAATCGAAAACGTTGCAAAAGGTCAAAGTTTTAGTTCGACGCATATAGCAGAGAATTGCTTGACGTTAAAAAGAGTTAAGTGCAATAAGTTGCAGAAAACAACTGTTTGCCGTCTCGTCTTGATGTCACTAATGTTAATCAAACAACAAAACAGCTATAACAAAGATTAATCTAAATTTAATTCATACAGTGAACACTATGCAGTGTTATTTTACACTTAATTATTACATTTCTGTACCTGAATACTACTGTTTATTTTATCTATGCTTGTAAATTGTGTATTTTTTTTTCATTTTTCTTTCTTTTTTTCACTGATTGTTCACTTGCCTTTAATCATGTTTGAACTTTCTCAGACTATAGTTTCTGCTGTGGTATATGAAGAAGTACTTAAAGTGTGTGGAAAGCAACGTTACAATGATATAAAATTAGTGTCATACATTTTTTTTGTTCACACTGATGTTAAAGTGACATTTTCTGATTTGTGACATTACTTTTTATGTAACACTGCTGGTCACTTTCAGAAGTTGCAGTGATTCTTTATTTTCCAAGACAGAATGCGAAACAAATTGGTTATAATTTTCATTTTTAAATATTTTAAAATATAATTTAAATAGATTTTACACACTTTAAGCAATATTGTATCGCATATCGAATATTGCATTTTTAACCAAGGTATCGCATATCGCATTTTTCTTCAATATCACACAGTCCTATTGCCGAGCAACACAGACACAGAAACAAAGAAGTTTGTAGAGTAATTTACAACAGCTTCGAACACGGCTCAACCAATCAGAATCAAGCACCAGAACTCTCCATTTTATAATTCATATTTTAGTGCGTAAAATAACCCAAATAACATTTAAAAAACAGCACAGTTTGTTGTTGTTTTTTAAAGTGTTTTCTTGTTCATTTATTTCTTTTTCCTTGAAATCACTAGGTGGACCTTTTGTAATGCAAACATCCTGCCCTATAAAGTGTGAGGTTAATGTTTTGTCTTTGTAAGTTAGAATGAATGGGCTCAAAATTGTCCAAAATGCAGACAAAGCCAATTATCTAAATGATTATCCACAAGACTGATTCAGCGTTAACACAAGTACATAATGCAATAGAGATAAAACAAGTTTGGCTTTGTACTGTGACTGAAAGCAAATCTTTGATTTAACTGATGTGTGAAATTATTGTCTTCACTAATAAGTCTATACTAGTTAACCCCTAGTGAGAGGAGTTTGCAGACATCAGGTACTGACATGAATGCACTCATACTCAGAGCAATGCTGCTGCATTCCTGAAGTATTAGTGCATTTTCAAAGTGACAGGTCTGAATTTACGATTCTCGAACCCCTGCCAAATCTCTCTCTCACACACACACACACACACACACACACACTGAGCTTTTATTTCAGCACTGCTCCAAAAACATCACCAGTGCAGCCTCTGTTAGTCATATCAACAATTCTCCTTCCACCTGCCTGTTCTACTATTTAACTAACTTAAGATGATCTGAGATATCTGTCATGTACAGTATGAACCACATGTGTGTGTTCATTTTAACCCCTCTAATAAAAATGTCTTCTGTGAAACAGTCCTCAGTGCCTCAGGACCTGAATGAAAACACCGAACAGAGTATGGTATGATCAGTGAATGAGTGTTTGGTGAAGATCTGCTCTTGTAGTCTCAGTGTAAACATGAGGCGAGGTGTGAGTTTGTGTGTGTGTTTTGCTTTGGGTCTTCACAGAAGTGGATGTTTTAAACTGCTAGACGTGTATTTGCGCAGTATGGACAGTAATTATGAGTCCCACTGTATTTATCCATTATTAGGACCCCACCCAGCAGCCGCAGAACCACCTCACAACTTCTGCATCTGAGAAAACACTGTTTAACCAAAGGGCAGTTTGACTGAAAATGCGTGTCTGCCACTTATCAATCTTTTTTAACAAAACTGCATGCATTCTTTCAGTTTTCATCTCTCTTTTTTGCAGTAAATAAATTGCACTAAAATCAAATGGAATTAACTTTCTTGTAGCCCTTATGCTGTAAAAAAAAAGCAACTACATATTTTCCAGTTTACGAAACCTTTTGAGCCTCAAATACTTAGAAATGCTAACTTCTTAAAACACAGTTGTCTGAACAAAGAACGTCATATTGCTGAAAGGGTTTTGTGTATTTGATGTGAAAATCTTGATAACATTATAAGGGGACCTCAGAAAACAGTACAAAATAATAAAAACCTTCATGGCAGTTCATGACACACGTGAGAAGGTGATGTGTGGAGTAAATGAGATTGCCGAGTTTTAGGGTGTTCCCAACAGTTCTAGATATGATTCTTATAAACATAAATTCAAATGCATGAAATGTGTTCACCTGTCTGAGGAGAACGCTTCTTCCGGAGCTGTCGGCCTGTGAAGTCCCTGCTGACCCTTTGACCCCAGGCGTCCTGAACCCCGCAGCGGGCCGAGCTCATCTTCTCCAGAGTGACCCTGTCCAGTCCTCCAGTGACGGGTAGCTGAGACAACCACTGAAACTCTCTGAAACACAACAGAGCTCCATCGCAAACCCATTCCTCTGGACTAGTGCTGACATCATTCAACTGTAGCGTTTTTGATAGCTGGTATGATATTATCATATTTTTCACAGGTTTACCTGATGGCAGACTTGACTTCAGCTGTGCTGTGAGATTCATTCTCCTTGTGCAGGTATCCATATCGCTCCAGAAAACCCTGCGCATGCACACATACGTCATTACTCCCTCTGACAACAGCCTCAATCTACAGCGGAGAGATGCTGATAAATCAGAGCACCGTAAACAAAGCATCTTTGGAAACGAAGTATTTGTAACACAGACACAACAACAGTCAATACCCACATGGGCACTGATTGAGGTAGTCAGAAGCATTTGTTGTTCCCTGCATGAAGCAGGAAGATCTGTAGGAAGATGTGGGCCTTTGTGCCTCTTTAGAAGATGGCCTTAACTGTGTTGTGAAATCTCTATAGACGGGAATACAGAATGACCATCCAGACAGGAAAAATAAGCTGTTTCAGTGTCATTTGAGGATGTCTATCTAGTATTATATCGGTCTGCAATGCCTGATTTCAAACAATGGTTTGTGGAGAAACTAAAGGAAATGCTTTGCTTTGTATCCATAGGAAAGCATCAGTTTTGGATCTGTGCATGAGAGGATATGTCTCTGTCAGGTTCTGGCGTGTAAACTGCATATTTGCCTGTAATGTTGGTGTAGTGTAGATCTGAACTAGAGGTCACAGGTACAGAGTATGTTGACAGATCTGAAGTGAGGCAATGCATAACAACTTTATAGAGGAACCCAGATTTCAACAAGTGCACAGAATCATTGTTTATACTTTGAACAAGTCTGCCAGAGTATAATCAGGAGAAGAAACTTGTAAACTAAAAATCACAATGAAACCACCAATTATTATCAGTGGCTGTTTATATTTACGGTTTGATTGTGCAGCTGTCATGTAAATGTGTCTTAGTTCTGGAGGTAGAAGCATGTAATGACAGTGCTCTACCAATGGAAATGCTTCTTTGGGTTCATTGCATAGTTTATGGCTGTGCGCATTATTCTTACCACAAATCACCAGGCTCATTTTCCATAGCTGAAAGGCAGAGCAAGACAATACATGTCTCCAAAATGTTTGCATGCATTTGTATAACTAAAAAGCATGGCTTTTCTGAAAAGCATGAATTTACTGGAATCTCAAATGAGGCATATAGACGCTTTCAAGAATATCAGGAAACGGAGATAGGCTATATCCCAAAAGCGAACGTTAACAGCAACTTTCACTAACGTTTTTTAAATGTTATATAAATGTTAGGAGAAAACGTTCTAATGGAACGTTCTTATACTATTCTTATATCCTATATTCATATTTAAAAGCCGTTGTCATAGCGTTGAGAGAAAACGTTGTTAGAACAAAATTACATGTTCTTAAATATTTAAATAACTTTATAATCACGGCAACAAAAATTTATATTTTAACGTTTTAATTTTATATGAAACGGTCAAAGAACGTTATATTTTGGGTGACAAGTTGGAACAACGTTGTAACTAGTGCTGGGCGGTATACCGGTTCATACCGAATACCGGTGTTTATTTTTGTTATGATATGAATTTTTAAAATACCGCAATACCGGTGTATGTCGCTTAAACAAAGTTGGGAACACGACACTGTTTGAAAGGGGTCCCTTTTCACTGTTGCACTGCGGTGAGCGCACTAGTTATAAGAAACATTTTTGTAATCTTTGGTTTAAGTAATGGTTTAATAACGACACAACTTGACATTTTAACGTTTTCAGAATAATGAAAATGTACGTTCAAATACGTTTTTTTGTTTGGGGGGGGGGACAAATATAGTAGAATGTTGTAAGCAATGTTTTTGTAACCTTTAAATAATGTTGCAATCTAATGTAATCTAATCATAAGATGGAAGTAAAACAGAAATCAGTCTACAGTCCTTGTGCGTATTTAACCGTATCTGTGGCGTTATTTTGCGCCAGAAGAAGCCGATCTCACCTGAGCCTGAGCAGCTGTGGAGACTGGAGAGCTGACGGAGGTCTGGACGCACAGCAGCGCTGACAGCAGCACAAACACCTCCATCTGCGTGCATTCACTCTTTATTGCTAAAATCACCTCATGAAGATAGATCCCATCACGATAAACCCAAGCGCAGAGCGCCACAGCTCTGAAAGCAGCACTACCGCGCGCGCTGGTTCCGCCTCCAGAGCGCACTGATCTAGACAGATGCCCAGCTACCAGAAAACAGTTTGCTAATGTCTTCATTAGATTAGGAAAAAGTTACTTCTGAATGTTCTCTGAACGTTCAGGTATTTAATTAAAAATTCAATTAACTAAAACGTTCAGGTATAAAAACCTTTATTCTTGGTTATGTGAACGTTATTTCTCTGAGACTGTACATGCCACAGTTTTAGGTCTGGAGTCCTGTACAGAGCACATTCAGGGCTTTCCAGAGATGCTAAATGTTTGGATGTTTCACTATGACCACTCCCTCTCCTTGGTCTTCAAATATGTCTGATATTAATTTAGTGACAATATAATAATATTTTGTAATTATCATTTAAATCTGTCTAATTTTTAAACTGTGTGTCATAAATCAACATCTCAGGAAAATGTTATGGGGTTTCAAATCAAAATATGACTTTCTGTTACGAAACAGGAGGTTGATTTCATGCATGTCCTCATATGAGGACACCGGGACTAAAAGCATGTTTATTAGCATTTTGGGAGACAAAACAAATGAACAGGGAAAGAAATTATATTTCTATATTCTATGAAATATTATATATTATTATGAAAATCTTGTCAATTATTACTCCCATTATTACATTTCTTTTTTCATTACATATTGCCCCAAAAACACATTAATACGCAAATTAGATTTAGTTTACAGATACATTATATATAATGAGAAAACCTGTTTATGGCCATTTTACAGACATTTTGCAGAAAGAAAAAGAGTATATTGAATCATTCTGTTATAACATAGTTGAGAATCATCTTTATACTAAGTTTGATAAAAAAAAAAATCTTGAAAACTAAAAATGTATTTGCATATGCATTGTTTTTGCCTATGCATGTTCGTTCATGTCTTTTTATTTTTTTAAAGAAATTGAGTCCCGATGTCCTCTACCGAGGACATAGCATAACTTATGAATGATGTCAATTATTACTCCCATTATTACACTTCTTTTTTCATTACATGTTGCCCCAAAAACACATTAATATGCAAATTAGATTTAGTTTACAGATACATTATATATAATGAGAAAACCTGTTTATGGCCATTTTACAGACATTTTGCAGAAAGAAAAAGAGTATATTGAATCATTCTGTTATAACATAGTTGAGAATCATCTTTATACTAAGTTTGATAAAAAAAAAAATCTTGAAAACTAAAAATGTATTTGCATATGCATTGTTTTTGCCTATGCATGTTCGTTCATGTCTTTTTATTTTTTTTTAAGAAATTGAGTCCCGATGTCCTCTACCGAGGACATAGCATAACTTATGAATGAAATATATATATTTTTTAATATATATATTTTTTAACATTATTTTTAATGCTCTAAACAATGTAAAGACATGGAAAAAACTAACGTTTTCCTAAAACTTTTTTCTTGGGTCTTAAGAGGTTAAATTACTTTGAAGTACAAACATTATGCATTTTATAGTGTTCATATATAATAAGTCCAAGGAAGTTTAAAACAGGGCTGTCACTCTCAATTATTTTAATAATCAAATAATCGACTGTGTACATTTTTACAGAGTAATCAGATTTTTATTTTATTTTTTATTTTTAGCCAATGAAGTGAACAATAACATAGGTCTATCAGGCTTCTTTTTTAAATAAAGCATTTTCTATTCTTTAAAAGCACTTTAAATACTTAGAAGATAATAATGTGACAATAATGACTGGATAAAAAAAGTATCAAAATTAGGCACCTTCTAACTGTCTTATTGAAGTAGAGAACTATATAGGTGTCCGTCAGGCTATTTTATACTGCAAGAGTGACCAATAATAGATTTGAAAATTAAATAATGCATTAACATCACGTAGGCTATATAAGTAATAGTTTTAGTTTTAAACCATTACTTGAAGTGATGATTTTAATAATGATTATGTGGATGAACATCTTAACCTTCAGGGGGAGCCAAGAGCCAAGCGATTGTCTTCAATGCCCTGTCATTCAGTCTTTAATATCTGAGTTTTACTAGAAATGCTATAGCGACTGGAACATCAAACATGTGAACATATCAGTGAACAGCAGGGTTAGGTTTTATTTTGAAACAGATATACACGCGTTTGAAAATCATTTTGTATATGGAGAAAATAAATTGATGCACTCTGGAATGCCATATAATTCTGAATAAGTTAATGGGTGTTTCCATTAATGCAATTAATTCACATTTGTAATATTTATGGATAAACCTGATGCTAAACAGCATTCATTAAGAGACTTGAGAGCACTTTTGCACTCTGTGGTGCATTTATTCTGCTATATAGGGAAAGGCTTTTCCACATTTATTATTCAGAGTTATTTATCATTGAGAGTTTTCGTCTCTAAATTTGTCAGATGAAAAGAAGCATGACAACAGAAACACAAATCTATGTGTTTATCTATGGAGTTACTTTTGTGTCTTTTTTATTCAATCAAACATACTGTGTTTGAGAGCAAAACCAATTATTTTGTCATTTAAAAAAATAAAAGAGTGCAAAAAAAAAAGTCTTTTATAGGCTTAAAAATAAATGCATTTAAAACACTTAAAGGGGTCATATGATGCTGCTAAAAAAGAACATTATTGGTGTAATGAAATGTGTTTATGCGGTTTAAGGTTCAAAAAACACATTATTTTCCACATTCCAAAGAGAAAGGACAAATTTTAAATCGCATCATATGACCCCTTTAATAATTTGCAGTGCGTGTAAATCTTTGAAAAATAGTATTTTACTCTGTGCACTTCAAACACTTTTCATCACGAAACCACAAATGTGGCTCTTTTCTGCCATCTTTTTCTTTTTTTTTTACTAAAACTAAACCTTTTGTTTGCGAGTTGAAAAGTTTTGCTTGCGAGTGAAGCTGTCTCTCAGTGGGCGGTCTCTACCCACCAGGATGAAAGGCCTTTTTCTATTGGTCACTCTAAATTGAAGTCACAGGTTGACCACGCCCACTACGTTTCCCCTGGGCCCAGAACAAAGCCACTAGAAGGCAAGCCTGCAACCATTAGCCGAAAAAGCGCAATGGCTAAAGTTAACACTTCCGGTCTGGAAGTACGTGGGAAAGGAGACCAGAGGCCGTTTTTTTTAATGGATGTCAATGGAGGAGAGGAAACTGCTTTTTAGAGGAAACGGCTTCTCATTTAATGAATCGACAGCCTATCTGCTAATCTTCAACATGTTTTACACTAAACAATACTTTTGGATTGAACTATTTTTAGAGTAAAATGCCTTTTTATAAGATAAGTCACTGACTTTTTGCGACAGCATTTCTCATTCATTCCTATGGTATCTGTAAACGAAAATTGAGTGTCGCACAACTCTGACTGAAATTCAATGACGTCAAGACTGTAATGTGATTGGTTATTAATGGACACGTGATTCAAGTTAGCCGTTACACTTTCTCCAATAGTAAGTAATACAGACCCTCTCATCTCCTTATAGTAAGACAATCTCTGCCCGGAATCCCCGCTACTGACGCCGCAGTCTGACAGAAGAGCGAGTGAGGTTGTTTACTGGGTAAGGTTACTAATTTAACATATTAAACTCGTAACGTAACGTTAGCTAAGCTCGTTGTAGATTTGATTAGATTTTTAGAGTAAAATGCCTTTTTATAAGATAAGTCACTGACTTTTTGCGACGGCATTTCTCATTCATTCCTATGGTATCTGTAAACGAAAATTGAGTGTCGCACAACTCTGACTGAAATTCAATGACATCAAGACTGTAATGTGATTGGTTATTAATGGACACGTGATTCAAGTTAGCCGTTACACTTTCTCCAATAGTAAGTAATACAGACCCTCTCATCTCCTTATAGTAAGACAATCTCTGCCCGGAATCCCCGCTACTGACGCCGCAGTCTGACAGAAGAGCGAGTGAGGTTGTTTACTGGGTAAGGTTACTAATTTAACATATTAAACTCGTAACGTAACGTTAGCTAAGCTCGTTGTAGATTTGATTAGCCAACAGTATAGCTAGCTGCCAGAGCCCCCAATAGTAAAGCGTCAGGCCAATGTTTTCAATGATTATAAATGATTATAGCTCCAGTGAAGTAAGATCAGTAACACACATCAAATCACTAGCCCATTTGGTGGGTTATTATGATTCATAAATTATGACCGTGTGCACACTCAAGTCTATTTGCGGCACCCAACAGCTGTACAGTTTGCCATTCAAAGTTTTCTAAAATACAACGATTTGGGACCGATGTCTGTACATTCTGACTTCACCCTAGTCTGCAAGACTGTGTATTGTGCATTTTAACAACAGGTTTGTTTTGTACTATCTTTAAGACCTGTGCAATGACAATTGCCAAACTTATTATTTAAATAGTAACGATTGATATTCAGGACTTTGCTTTGAACAACTTTTAATTAACTAACTTCCACATTTCAATATGCCCCTGACTTATAAGTGGTGTTTTTATTTATGACTACTCTCAACAGCCGAGAATTCTATCAGTAGAACATCACATTTTTCTTTTCTGTTTGCAGGAAGAAGATTTGGTGTTGATAGAAGCAACATCTTCAAGGCAAAATCTTAGACCTGATGCAACATCATCCAGTGTCGCATTCACCCTCAGTAGATACACAAGCAAAAGCTACATTGAACATTGTCAATTATCAATTCCTATTTTACAAAATTTGCCCTATATACATTTTTGTCTTTAATGTGTAGGCACTTGAAGCCCAGTGTCCAATATGCACAGGAACATTTCCAGTGTCAGAAGTAGAACTGCCATGCCAGCTTTTCTACCAACAGAGAAGCAGGATCAACAGACCCAATATCCTTAATTTTTAATAAAGGCTGGAAGGGTGGGTACCAAAGGCTTAAAGGTGACATATCATGACAACCTGACTGTAACAACGTTCGTAGTCACGGGAAGAAGGAGGCGGAACCGGCGAACATTTGAACAAAACTTTAATAAAAAAAACAAACACAAAATGAAAGTAAAATGGCAGCCCCTCGCGGACGACTGCCTCACACAAAACACAAAATAAAGTCCAGGCCTGGTCCTCTCTCGTCTTGCACTGTCGTCACTCCTCCTTTTATCCTTCCGGAGCTCAGGGGCGGACTTACCAATTAGGCAAAGGTAGGCGACCGCCTTGGGCCCCCAAAAGCCTAGGGCCCCTAAAATGCTTTTCATATAGGATATGCGCATTAAGCGCGGACACACGAACGTTTGCAGTTTTATGGTGTTTATTACCACGACAACCGTCCGAGTCTGTGGCCCCTGCAGGTGTACGGCTGTACGCACTGTGAGTACCACAAGCGCTCAGACTGACCTGAGATTTGCCCCGCAAACATTTCAGCAGTTATTATAGGCCTGTGTCCCGTATTTCTGTCGACTGAACCAGCCATGACATTAATTATGAATTTATCAGTCTTTTGCATGCCAAAGTCAATTTCTGCATAGAAATATGACGCCAAAATATAAGCAGAAAATCGTGCTATACGCACTTTCATGAGATCGGGTTAGCCTACAGCAGGGATCCTCAAATCTGGCCCACGAGATCCACTTTCCTGCAGAGTTTAGCTCTAACCCTAATCAAACACACCCGAGCAAGCTAATCAATGTCTTCAGGATCATTAGAAAATCACAGGTAGCTGAGTTTGATCAGGGTTGGAGCTAAACTCTGCAGTGCATTGGACCTCCAGGGTAAGATTTGAGGAACCCTGGCCTACAGCAATGAATTTGTAGACTATTTTACAAATGGGAATACAACGAATTTATGACAATGTTTACATTCAAGCTACCCGTAAAATGTATAGTGAAAAGTACTTTAAAATCGTCTGAAATGCAATAAAGTAATTTTAAAACTGTTTTTAAAGCATTTGCTGCATGAATAAAAAAAATAGGCTAATAAATTATTCACATATCATACAAAATTGCGTTGCAGCAAATCCTTTAAATTTTAAGGTATTCAGAACAGAGCAACATAAAAATCAGAAAATATCTAGGCTACAGTTATAGGACAAAATTTTACATATATGCCATTATAATTTGTGTTTTATTTTTTAATTGTACGGAATTTTAAAACAAACAAACAACAACTTACATTTAACGAACAAAAAATGTGTTCTAAATTTACTTTATAAAAAACGAAACGAAATATAATCACTTTTTCATTACATGAACAACTGAACTATTTTAATAGCTGAAACAGTAGTATAAGCTTTTTTTGGGGAAAAGGGGAAAAAAGGCCTATATTTGAAACCCGTGCAGGGCTCTAATCCACTTCATCCAAAGCTGTTTTGTTCTCATCTGTGAGCATGCTCTTGATATATGTATTTTACCATTTTGTTGAGTTTAAAACGTGACACATTCGTCCTGCTCTCACTGATCATTTGGTCCCCCCCCCCACAACATGACGCCTCCATGTCCTGCAGAGCTTCAGCTTCCACTCGCCACAAACGATTGGATATGAGTCTAACAGCGCACATTTATATAGGTTAAACATTTAAACTAACATTGTGATATACTTGAAGTTTTATATATAGATTTTATTTTATGCAAGTCCTGCTGGCCGTTATTTAAAAAACAAACAAACAACAACTTACATTTAACGAACAAAAAATGTGTTCTAAATTTACTTTATAAAAAACGAAACGAAATATAATCACTTTTTCATTACATGAACAACTGAACTATTTTAATAGCTGAAACAGTAGTATAAGCTTTTTTTGGGGAAAAGGGGAAAAAAGGCCTATATTTGAAACCCGTGCAGGGCTCTAATCCACTTCATCCAAAGCTGTTTTGTTCTCATCTGTGAGCATGCTCTTGATATATGTATTTTACCATTTTGTTGAGTTTAAAACGTGACACATTCGTCCTGCTCTCACTGATCATTTGGTCCCCCCCCCCACAACATGAAAGAAAGCCATTATAACATGTACATGAAAAATGTAGAAACATTGGACACAACTATGGGGCCCCATTGTGCAGCTGCAAGTATCACAACAAAAAAGGAACCTCAAGTTTGATCTAGGAAAATGTGTGCAAATGAATAGGGCCCCATTCCTATATTTTGCCTGGGGCCCCCAATTCACTAAATCCACCCCTGCCCGAGCTCCTCCGTGCATTAGCATTTACTCCACCGGCCTCGTTCCGTTCCCACAGCTCTCTGCCCCGCCCCTCTTGCCACACTGACTTCTCTAGGTTGTAAGTGCTATAATCAGGTCCCCGGTGCATCTACCAACCAAGGAAACGGGAAAAATATTAACCCAATCACTTTGTTTTGGGAAGCCTTTTTCTGCAAGCGTCTGAAAAAACCAGCACGTCTGATTCGCTCCCTCTGTGACGTGGCAAAGATCTCATTATAATATTACCGCCCCTTAATCTGTACGTTTACACCCACGGCACCGTTACTGTGTTTTTGCAAATGACAACGGTGTAGCAGCTCTAATGCCATGGAGAAAGTTTGAGCAA
>NW_015505598.1:2037079-2037307 GCF_001515645.1 Sinocyclocheilus grahami | reverse complement strand
GGCAAAGGGATCTCATTATAATATTACCGCCCCTTAATCTGTACGTTTACACCCACGGCACCGTTACTGTGTTTTCGCAAATGACAACAGTGTACCAGTTTTAATGCCATGGAGAAAGTTTGAGCAAAGCATGCTAACTGTTCAGTGTTTGGCTGCAGAGACGAGCACTGAACACTGTTTAGAGTCCCAGCCTCAGAGGAGACGACAGAGCAGTGCATTTATTGATTT
>NW_015505598.1:2030058-2036932 GCF_001515645.1 Sinocyclocheilus grahami | reverse complement strand
AGATCTAAAATAAACATGCGATTTATTTCCCAGCTGTTTACCTTCACAGACATAACCCACTGTTTTTAACTTTCACACAACACTGTTGTGTGTTTTTAAAGTAAACTTGTGTGTGAATGAGAGCTTAGTTTAGTACTCACATGCTGTGACAGCCGCTTTCTGTGCGTGTGCTTCAGATGTGTGCGCTCAGAAAACCCTATATCAGAAGTTTAAACTCATATGCTTTAAAACACATGATTTCAGCGTGATAAACATGATAATCAGAACCAAAACAGATGTTTTTCAAGCAGGTATGAGCTGTAATGGCGCAGCTCTATTCTGGGAAAGGGGGCGGGGAGCAGCAGCTCATTTGCATTTAAAGACACAGGCTCGAAAAACAGGGTGTTTCTGCTTCCACTCAAAATAGGCGTTTTCAAAATGATATAATAAATGATCTGTGGAGTATTTTGAGCTGAAACTTCACAGACACATTCTGGGGACACCAGAGACTTATATTACATTTTGTAAAAAGGGGCATAATATGTCTCCTTTAAGCAACTTTAAATATAATATGCATGCACAATAAACTATTGTACTTACTTCCTAAGAACCGGTTCAAAAGAACGATTTGTTCAAGAACCAAACATCACTAGTCTGAACCAGAGCTTGGAAATGTTCTTGCCCTCCAGTCAGGGGTGGACTGGTCATCTGGACGTTCTGGACTTCAGGGAATTTTACTGACTCATGTTTTCCCCTCTCTCCTAATTTTTTTAGAATAGACCATAGAAAAATTCCTTTATTCTATATTTTTACTTTTGAACGACCCGTGCACCATGTATCAATCAGGTGACCGCTGCAATGTCTGCATTCACCTCTCTTTACTTCGTTCTGGCATAATCTGGAAATGGTCATGCAAAGAACAATCTTCGAGAAGTAAAAATGTAAACTATTCTAAAAAGAAAGTGAAAGAGGGGCTATTCTAAAAAATAAATGAGTAGAGCGGGGAAAACATGAGTTAGAGAGTCAGTAAAATCCCCAGCTATCAGGTTGTTTTACTAAAGCTGATGATGGAGTAGTTGTGAAGCAGCAAGTGGGCCGGGCACATGGAGCAGATCAAAATCACATCGTCCACACAGATTTTAGGCTAGTTTGATTAACAAGTTAACAACTTGATGGATGTATATTGCTTTTTGTGTATAAACAAAGTATATTCGCTTATGGGTTGAGAGATAAACCGGTAGAAATATAGCCTATCACTCGTTTTGCTCTGCATGGTGTAGGTTAAGCATTTCATTTAAACGCATTTTAAGCATTGTGGTTTAAAAACAAATGTAACTGTTCAGGGACATTAAGCAGTGGGGCAGAATTAATTTTGGCAAATGCGCGCGTTATTTTTGTGCTTAAACGTTCAAATGCACAGTTATGTTTCAAATTGTCTCCTCGTCAACACAGTCATTTGTGTCTTAAACGAACGTTAATAGTTAAATATAAAGCATGTGTAGTAGTAGGCTATATGAGATCATAATATGATGAGATTTTAAAGGGATAGTTCACCCATTTACTCAGCTTCAAGTTCTAAACAGAATTTTCGTAACTAGAAAGTTTCTGGTCCCCATTGACTCCAGTAGTGTATTTTGTTTTTCATACTATGGAAGTCATGGGGGCCCAGCAACTGTTGGGTTATTGTTCCAAATATATGAAGAGTTTATTTGCAAAAATGGATAACTCTGTTTATTAAAATTTTCAAAATCATGTTTTTTATTGTCTTTTATTGTGTTAGTTAGCTGTGTTTTTTGTCATTTTTTTTAACTTAATCAAAATAACCCAACTGCAGTTTGAGCTAGAATAATTGGAATGCACAATGAAAAAACATCATTTTTGAAAATTGTTAAAAATGGAGTTATCTGTTTTTGCAAATTAACTCTTCATATACTTTTACATTCAACAGCAGAAGGAAACTCATACAGGTTTAGAACAACAACAACAACAGACCTTTAATTTTTGGGTGAGCTATTCCTCTAAAGCAGCCTAATTTAGCTGCTGTTAAAATTTATGTCAATAATGTTAATCAAACTTTAGAAAGAAAATCACTCACTGTCCTTGACTGAATCACTTTTGTAAAATAAATAAGAATGAATGTATATTGAATAGGGCTGTGTATCACCAGCAAAGTCACGATACAGGACTGCACTGAATTTCACCTCAGAAGAACTTAGTAATACAGCTGTTTATTACACACTGCATACTATAGGGCCCTTGCTAACTATTGGCAGAGCAGGCAGTTGACCTCTGCATTATGAAGGGCCTCCATAACTGTACCACAGTACAATATAGGTAATGGCATATGTTTCATGTTTACATTGGGCACTCCCCACCAGGTACAATATTCAGATTGTTTGCATCTTGTTTTTACTAATAATGTACTCGTTCTAATAAATGTATATTGTTATGTACTCATTCTAATATATTTTTAAAAAAAATCATATTTACATTACTGGTAGGTTATCATTGCACAAATTAACACACTCTCTACGTTTAAAAAATAAAAATTAGAAGAGTTCTAAACTAATGCGCTGTCTTCACTGTACCTCATGTACACACGCTCAGTCACTCACACAGATCACGCTGCGCGCGCACTCAGACATTCAGGAGCAAACTTTTTAGTGCTGCCCCGCAAATTTGATCAACTTAATAGCTTAATCGCTCAAGAACTATATTATCTTTCTCAACAAGGAGCAGGTAACATCATTGTTTCTAAAGGAATTAAAGCTACAGCTTCACTGTTAATAGAGAAACGCGGCAAAACGGTGGTAATTCATACATACACAGTCTCTCTCTCGCTCTCATAAATGAACACTTGATGAATTACACTTTTCTGAGAATAAAATATAGTGGAGATCGCTAAACTGCAAGCTAACTGGTGTTTTCAGAAAGCAAGCGCGATTATCCACAGTGGAGAGAGATTTTGAGATATTTCGGTATTGTGTGAAGCTCTGTTTCGGGGATTACGTCTCTATATATCAGGCAATCCAAGTTGTTTTCCTCTGCGGCCAGATTAAACCTTGTTGTAGCCTATATATTATGCTCTATTCATTATTTTTTAGAAACCTTGCACTTTTCTACTCTGTTTTAAACGGTGTTCTTGTATTCAAATTAAGTGCGGTCCACTGCAGCGCACGTGCCACAATATCGATACAGAGACAGTTTATCGATACTCATATCGTCGTATCGATGTATCGAACACAGCACTAATATTGATTTTATACAGTGAAGATTATTCAGTTTATTTGTACAATTATTTCATACAATATAATTTCTTATTCAGTGCTTTAAGTGTTTCAAGTAGGTCTATTTTTTGTAATTTGTGTCTGTTTACTTGTCTTAAGTATAAGCTTGTTTTTACTTAGGCTAGTATTTTTTATTTATTTTATGTTTTTAAATATTGAAATTGGTAACAAGTCAAGTCACCTTTATTTATATAGCACTTTTAACAATACAGATTGTGTCAAAGCAACTGAACAGCATTATAGATTCTGAAAAAAAATTCTGAATTATTACAATATAAAAATATTTAAATATTAAATTATATTTTTTAAAAAACAGTTTTTTTTTTATAAAAAGAAGCCATACAGAGAATGATTCTCATTACTGTTTAACAACATAGCCTAGTGTTCTTCCTCGCTATTTTTGGTGTACGCGTGTTTAATTTACAATCAAAGCTGAATTCTTCAGACAAACACAGGTTCCAGTTTCTGAATAGATGCCTTGTGAGATAAAGAGCAGCTCACTGATGAAACATTATCTGAAGCGTTCAGCTGTGAAACTTCGAGCTGCGCGCTCACCGTGACGTCACTCACGCAAGCAACAGCCCTCCATCTGTGTTGGAGGAGTGTGATGTGAGGTTAAATAAAGGACGACAAGTTCAAATAAACAGAGACAGGAACATGCCGCGTATAAAGACATCCCACCTCTATAAACATGTCTAGTTCAAATAAAGCCCACACATCAATAAACATAGGGCAGAAGGACCAGAGGCTGAGGCAGGGAAATGAAGCAAACTGTTTGCTTTAGGTTGCCTTATTTTCAGAAATGTGTTTTATTTCACATCATGTGTAATCAAGTAAATATAAGTTGATTTGAGTAAAATTTTCGTGAGGTGGAGGAGAAGAAAACATTTGTTCTCGGGTGGCGTGGCCTAGTGTTTAAAGGACGTGGGCTGTTAACCAAAAGATTGTGGGATCAAACCCCACGAGAGTGATCAATTATCTATTGTGCACTTGAGCAAAGCTGTTAACGCCAGGTCACTGCAGGCGAATGACCCTCAGTATGCACTGTGATTTCCTTTGAATAAATTGTTAAATTAGTTCCATGATCGTTTTTGGTACATTCGGGGAATCACATATTAAAGAATAGTTCACACACACAGACAGACAGATAAAAAAAGGCCACAAAATCACCATAAAAGTGGTCCATACGAATAGTATGATATATTCCAAGTCTTTTGAAGTCACGCATTAAAGGGATCCCAAAAAAGTTCACCCAAAAAAGAAAATGCTGTCAATTACTCACCCTCATGTCGTTCCAAACCTGTAAGACCTTCGTTCATCTTCAGAAAACAAATTAAGATATTGTTATGAAATCCGAGAGCTTTCTGAACCTGCATAGACAGAAGTGCAACTGAAAAGTTCCCAGGCCCAGAAGCATAGTAAGGAAATCATTAAAATAGTCCATGTGACATCAGTGGTTCGACTGTAATTTTATGAAGCTACGAGAATACTTTTTGTGCGCAAAGAAAACAAAAATAATGACTTAATTCAACAATTCTTCTCTTCTGTATCACGTAGTCCACTATTCATGACAGTACCATGACACATGCGTGTGATACTGCTGATGTAGAACCTGCATGCGCTGTGCCTTATTTACAAGCAGAGGAATGCACACATTTAAAGGGCTCATATGATGCGATTTAAATTTTTCCTTTCTCTTTGGAGTGTTACAAGCTCTTGGTGCATAAAGAAGATCTGTAAAGTTGCAAAGACTAAAGTCTCAAATCCAAAGAGATATTCTTTATAGAAGTTAAGAATCAACCACGTCTACCTAAAACGGCTCGTTCTAACATGCCCCCACATGTCTACGTCACTATGCGGGAAGATTTGCATAACGCCGCCCAAATGTTCACGCAAAGAAAGAAGGCGTAACTTTTATTCTCGCTGTAGTATTGTTGCTGCCGCCATGTCGTGAAGGCACTGTGTGTTTCGTTGTGAAAGCGAAACTACTTTGTTTGGTCTTCCAAAAGAGGACAATATCCGCTTCGTCATGCCTAGAGCTGATCTGTGCTGGTCGCTTCGCGCTGTAGATTGCCGGATCGGCTTTCACCGTGGACGAAGCGGAGTCCAGCCCGGGTTCGCCACATGTGGTTGCCGCAAGCCCACCGGACACTCCTTCGTCGAATCCGCCAGCTGCGCCGTTCTCAAGCCCGCCGGCCTCCGCTCACTCTAGCCCTCCGTGTGTGACGCTGTTTCGTTGTGAAAGCAAAACTACTTTGTTTGGCCTTCCAAAAGAGGACACAACTACAATTGTATTTACAACACTGTTCCAGAACAGTTTAACCCAAATATTCAGATGACTCCAGTTCATTTTATGGAGGAGTTTCCTGATCCTGGTAGAGTAGACTACAATGCCGGCTTTTTCTGACTCACAGACTGCAAGTAAGTTTTTTATATTTAAAAGATTTGCCACTGATGATTCAAACACGTAGCGCTTGTTGTTTGTCATTTCTCCGATCACAAATGCAGACATGGTTTTATGTTTACGCGGCCGATGCAATGCAATGCGTAAAAAGACAGTATAAGTCATTATAATCCGTAATTATGTCCTCACTGGATGCAACAAATGCCTCATTTATAATGGGTTTTAATGTTTTTTTCTCGTCGCTCTGGCTGGACAAGTGGAACTACAAAATAAAGCATGTTTTTAAACAACCTTTGTACATGTCTCTATCGCGCGTCACAGCCCCAAACTAAAATATCACAGACAGCTCTCACAGTGGGCACTTGTACAATGTAAGCAGTGACGTACATGAATGAGGGAAGTTAGCGATGGAAGGGCATACAAAAACAAACTGGAACGCAGCTAATGGTAGTTCCATTCTGATTCACTACCAGCGTGTAAATATCTGTGAGGGAAGTTAGCGATGGAAGGGCATACAAAAACAAACTGGAACGCAGCTAATGGTAGTTCCATTCTGATTCACTACCAGCGTGTAAATATCTGTGTTGTCCTGGAAAGTGAGTGATCCACCTTATTTCGAGATATTAAGTCGTTATTTCGACATATTAAGTCATTATTTCGAGGTATTATGTCGTTATTTTGACATATTAAGTCGTTATTTTGACATATTAAGTCGTTATTTTGAAATATTAAGTCGTTATTTCGAGATATTAAGTCGTTATTTCGACATCATAACTTGTTATTTCAAGATATTAAGTCATTATTTCGAGATATTAAGTCGTTATTCCGACATATTAAGTTGTTATTTCGACATATTAAGTCGTTATTTCGAGATAGTAAGTTGTTATTTCGACATATTAAGTCGTTATTTCGAGATATTAAGTCGTTATTTCGACATATTAAGTCGTTATTTCGATATATTAAGTCGTTATTTCGACATATTAAGTCGTTATTTCGAGTTATTAAGTCACTCTCTCTCTCTCTCTCTCTCACTTACTCTCTCTTGCTCTCTCTCTCTCTCTCTCTCTCTTGCTCTCTCTCTCTCTCTCTCTCCCTCTCTCTTTCTCTCTCTCTCTCTCTCTCTCTCTCTCTCTCATTTTTCTCAGTTTAAAAAACATTAAAGTGTCTCTCGCCTTCATCGTTTCTAATTAAAGTTTTTGTTGTC
>NW_015505598.1:2028820-2030046 GCF_001515645.1 Sinocyclocheilus grahami | reverse complement strand
TTTCAGCTGAAAGGGAAGACCAAAGGAAGGCCTGTCATGGGATTTGAATTTGACCATCTTGTGCGTTTATGGAGAAGACCAAAAGCTGCAAAGGCAAACACTTCCAATACGTCTGTGTCGGTCTGAGCACTTTGACTGAACTTTACTGCAGAGACATTTTGCACAGCATTTGATGTTTCTTAAACTTTGGTTTACATACCCCACGGCCCCCTCAGGAAGAACCCCCAGAAAACTCTCATGTTGAAGTAGTAATAATAATTCATACAATTTACCAAGTCTGCAAATTCATATGATACTGCACAAGCATACTCGTACAAAATTCTACGACTTTTACTCCTACTGCTGTCATTGGCCATTGCCTCAACTACCAAGCAGATTGTGCCCATTGTAAGAGTGTTTAAATCATAACGTTTATATTAAGTCCATTGTATTCTTTATTAATCTTTACAAATTGGTGCCGTTTCTACCTGTTCCAACAGTACGTGATATCTGTCCACACTTCACAGTCTGCCTTTTTTCCATGTTGATTTTTATTGAACGCATCTGTCTTAGAAGCAAGAGTCTGGAAATGCTAGTTTAACTTGTCATGTGACAAATCAGATCTTCAATTAATTTGGCCAAATCAGATCACTTAAAGCTGTCACACCAAGAACAAGAACTATAATGAGAACTATCTTAGCATCCACACCAACAGACGATACCGTTCTGTTTATTATAAGCATGCGCTGTGGTTATGTTGTCTGCCATAAAATGCTCAAGCGCTTTAAAATCTGGTGGATTCTGATTGGCTGTCAATGTTTTTATTGTTCATCAGCTGGAAAAAAAATAATTGTTTTGAAAGAGATTCCAACGATATTGTTCCTCTGTGTCATAAAATGTTAACTCTGAAATGTGTAGCGAATCAGCTCATGGGGAAATATGAATAATTAATCATAACTAGTTATAATTCATTA
Source organism: Sinocyclocheilus grahami (assembly GCF_001515645.1). Taxonomy (NCBI): domain Eukaryota; kingdom Metazoa; phylum Chordata; class Actinopteri; order Cypriniformes; family Cyprinidae; genus Sinocyclocheilus; species Sinocyclocheilus grahami. The sequence continues at coordinate 2,029,093 of NW_015505598.1, read as the reverse complement.
TAAATATTTAGATCCGCTGTAGATATTTAGCTGACCTCTCAGGGTCAACTGTCTGTCAATTCTAAGAACGTTAATTTCATGGTTAAGGGAAATAACTTTCTTAATGTACAATTCTACAAAGCGCTTGTAGCATAAATCAGCATGATTAAGTGACTCCAGTTATGAGCAAACAATGAACCACGTCAAGTGTGATACAAGTAAGACTTTATTAACTACATAAACACTTAAACTGGTCTAACATACTACATAAACACTTAAACTGGTCTAACATAC
>NW_015505598.1:2005810-2019461 GCF_001515645.1 Sinocyclocheilus grahami | reverse complement strand
TGTGTAGTCTGCTTTTAGCCCACCTGGTGAAATCGAGGCAATCTGTGGTCTAATTTTAACGGCTTGGCTATAGCCCTATACCAGTAACCAGACAAGCGATGAGCATAGCCAAAATAGCCTTAAAATAGTTTACATGTAATTTTCACCCACGCAGCTTCCTAATTTAATTTAAATGTTTCAAAAGTTTACTTGCATTTGATAATATGATGTCATGCATCCCACAAGCTGTTAAATTATATGATATTATTGATATTCGGCTGTCTTTCATTTTATAAATAATAATGCAATTATTCCCAACCGCTAGATGGCAATTGTAGCCCTACTGAGACATGACTACTGGCAAGCGAGACATGAGAGTTAGAGATCAGTGTTGTGTTTTGAATTTTTTTTACACGAGAGAGCACAAAGTTTACTTGTCGGAGAGCAGCGGGCAAACAACAAACGATAAAGGACATTCCTATTGGTCTTGTAAGTATCTGTGTTTTCGTTTTGACGTGTTCATTATTTATCTATATTATTTGTTATCATGTTTAGGAACCGTTACATTTTAGTGAAGGGAGCAGATCTGATAGTGATCCGTGACTAGCCCACGGTTCAGCACGCATGTGTTCAGAGGATTCATTGCACAATTGAATACAGTAAGTTTTATCATTTGTATGTGTTTACAAACTCAATCGATTTTAAAACAGTGCAAGAAGAGCAAAGAGCAAACACCAGAACAAACACAGCTTTGACAAAGATTAATCCATATTAATTTATACAGTGAACACACTCAGAAGAATTGGAGAAACTGAGGAGGAGTTTCAACATCTGGAAAAGCGGTTGGAAATTGAAAAGATCCGGGCAGCAATGGTAAAAAACTAAACAAAAAAACAACCCTCTCCAAAACAACATTTCCTCACTAAAGCTCTCATCTTTGGCAAGTCCATCGTTTATTTTAATTATTATATTGAATTCATTACTGAACAATGGCTTGTTAGATACAGAAAGAGCATGAGCTAATTGACTAGAATATCTTTGTCATTGTACAAGTACAATAAGATTTATTTTGAAACTTCCAAATTGATAGTAAAGCTTAAGGATACAAATAATTTAAAATGGCAATATAAAATGATCAATTATAAAAAGTTTGCTGCAGTATTAAAATCCCTTAAAAAACCTCCCTCAGTTGTGCATGAAAAAAAAATTTTCTTAAGTTATTTAAAATATTTAATTTTTTCATGTTTATATTTTTATTATCTTAAGTTGTTAAAAACTCCAGATTTTTTTATCATAATATTTATATTTAAGTGTATTGTATTTATAACATTTTATTTTTTGTCATTAATTCTTTTGTATTTTTATCATTTTGTATTGTCTTAAGGTGTCCAAGTTGTTCATTTTATTTTTCTCAATAAAAGCTGTATGTATGGATTGCCATTTTGTTGTCTATTAGACGTATATGTAGTCGTTTAATAGCGGTCTATTTGATGACTAGTCTATTCTTGGGCTATGATTAGACGTCTATTAGATTTTCACTGACAGCCCAAATTTAGCCTCGTTTTAGCCTCGACGTCTTTTAAACGCAAAATTGCTTGCTGGGTAGCCTAAACGAGTCATGGGTCTGAGTGCAGTTATTGTAGCACTATATTGTAGACAGATGAATCCTAATAAACATCCCGCTACAGTTAAAACCATTACATTAAAATACATTTAAAACAGTGTATTTCAATCATTTCAGCAGCGTGCAGATCCTCGTTTCTGTCAGACTGTGTGCTCACATAATGTACCATATATCTATAATAACGGGAAAACATATCGTTTTTATTACATAGTATGTAGTTATTACGAGAAAAGATGTCATTATTACGAGAAAACATGTCATATGTGTGTGTGACATCAATGCGTCACCGAATGATGATTAATGTGTAATTAATCTGGAAAAGGGATGTGGCATTACTGAAGGCAGTTTATAGTTCAAACAGCACAGCATGCTTTTGTGCTTGTTCATGTTAGCTAACATTACTGTACTATTTGTGTTACACTTGTGTGTTGACTGTGATTAGTGATGAGTATCAAAAAAGGAAAAGCTTTTTTAATTTGCTGTATTTTTATGAATTTTATTTCATCCAGATGTACCAAGTACACTGTTCATTTAAGCCTTGCTTGTTAATGAAATACATTTACATGTTAGAGTTTTAAAGGGTTCACAAAGTGTGTGATGTTATTGTAAGTTCAGCAAGGCTTCTGCCCTCTTGTTCTGTTCAGGTGTTGGCTGGATAGCCAAAAGTACATATTGATCAAAATTCCCCACGGTTAGTATTACCGTTTCATCTTTTAATTATCATTAAATCCGTATCAGATTACCGCGATTTGAACAACTGGCGATACATACACACTGTCCAGCATAAAGCAGAGGTTTCAGTAACAGTGTCACATTATAGACATGAATATATGAATGAATGAATGATATGAACGTACCTCTGAAGGTTCTGAGTGTCTTCAGAAACGATTCGACGGCATTTTGTTCTCATCTTCGCTCCATGTACGGAGATGCTCTTAATCTCAATACTGCTCCTCGGCGTTTACGGGAACAGCTCTGATTCAGTTCTCCATCAGCATCACCTGCTTTCAGACAATGCACTTACAGAGACTTATATACATTCAGTCTGTGTGCAGCTTCTGTCTGGCCAAAAACAGACTGGATCTGTTCGCCCTGCTTTTCAATCAATTATCATTTTGACTTACATCTTTTCTTTATTTTAAAGGCTGAAATGTGAGGTTTGCCTTTTCATGAAACTTCTTCAAAGCTTTATTTGAACATTTACATTAGATATTTCAACATGCTGTTGTCAGTCAAGTTGTCATTTAAAGGGGTCACAGGGTTGCTAGAAGAGGCTGCTAAAAAGAACATTATGTTGTGTATTTGGTGTAATGAAATGTGTTTATGCGGTTTAAGGTTAAAAAAACACATTATTTTCCACATACTGTACATTATTGTTTCTCCTCTATGCTCCGCCTTTCTGAAACCCGTCGATGTTTACAAAGCTCATTGGTCTGAAAAGCGAGCTGTGCTGTGATTGGCCAGCTATCGCATCATATGACCCCTTTAAAATCCGAACATCATTGGTAATGTTATTGTTTAAGTGATTATACAAACAAAAAGTCATTTTATTTGTTGTTTGTTGATTTTTAAATATAAAACTTGGTGAAGTGATTTATGTGTCGGTACTTTTTTACCATCTCCAGCACTTGTTAACAATACCGTGATAATACTGATAACCGTGATAATTTTGGTCACTATAATCGCGATAAGAAATGTTCATACCGTTACATCCCTATTTTCTAGACTTGTTAGGGATGAGGCTAAGATATACATATATAGAGAGAGTTGTGTTTGTGTATATATATTGTTTTAAATGTTGTAAAATGTTCATAGAGTTTGTGGCAGTATTGCAATTTTACTGTTTCTGCTGTCTTGCCCTTTTCTGGTTTGAGCCAGATGAACTTGTACACTACTTGACTGTTGTAATACAGTAATAGAGATGGACCAAATAAAAAAAATAAACCATAGTTCTCATTATAGTTCTTGTTCTTGGTGTGAACAGCTTTAAGTGATCTGATTTGGCCAAATTAATTGAAGATCTGATTTGTCACGTGACAAGTTAAACTAGCATTTCCAGACTCTTGCTTCTAAGACAGATGTGTTCAATAAAAATCAACATGGAAAGAAAGGCAGACTGTGAAGTGTGGACAGATATCACGTACTGTTGGAACAGGTAGAGACGGCACCAATTTGTAAAGATTAATTAAGAATACAATGGACTTAATTTAAACTTTATGACATAAACACTCTTACAACAATCTGCTTGGTAGTTGAGGCAATGGCCAATGACAGCAGTAGGAGTAAAAGTCGTAGAATTTTGTACGAGTATGCTTGTGCAGTGTCATGAATTTGCAGACTTGGTAAATTGTATGAATTATTACTACTTCAACATGAGACTTTTCTGGGGGTTCTTCCTGAGGGGGCCGTGGGGTATGTAAACCAAAGTTTAAGAAACATCAAATGCTGTGCAAAATGTCTCTGCAGTAAAGTTCAGTCAAAGTGCTCAGACCGACACAGACGTATTGGAAGTGTTTGCCTTTGCAGCTTTTGGTCTTCTCCATAAACGCACAAGATGGTCAAATTCAAATCCCATGACAGGCCTTCCTTTGGTCTTCCCTTTCAGCTGAAACAAAGGGAAATATAAACATGTTGAGACTGTGTGTTAAAAATGATCTGTGACCAAAATATTTGATTAACACATAATATAAGGATGCGTTCATTAAAGCAAATCAGTTATAACTAAATGTCTTCAACATTACCTGTGAAGGGTTGTAATGACTTGATTACTTAAATTTAATTTGTAAGGGAATTAATTATTATTATTTCATTCAGGTTTTGAGAGGACTAGGACCTGAAGATGCGAAGTCCACCTGATTAAACCGATTCCAAATTTGTTATTTTACACTTTAAATCAAGGGTCGTCCAGCGAGCCGTGACCTCAGTATATTTGAACAAATTTGATTATGTATTTTCCCGGCCACAGTTAATACAATTATTATAAGTAAGCTATTATAGCAATTATTATAAGTAAGCTACGAGCTAGGTAGCAAGGGATCTTTGGCAAAGTTTTAACCTTGAAATTATACAACACCAGACAATTGATTCTTTATAAATGAAACATGAATTTTATTGGCTACTCTAGAATATATCAAAGCTACGCTAAAACACACATACACACAAACATACAGTTTCTATTTTATGAGAGTTGACGGAGTTGCATGAAGTTTCCAAGTTCTAAACTCGTTTTCACGAGTGATCTAAATTCACCTGAGAGGATTTACAAAGCAGAGAATTTGTCTTAAATTTACTGCTTAAAGTAGCGCGAAACCAGTTCAGCAGAGATAAGATTTTGTTCGTTACTTGCGTTCTGCTTGGTTGACCACAGAAAAGCTGAGATGACGTCGTTGCTGACACGGGCTTCCTGGATGGCTGCTGAGGGAACCCCGGAGCTTTCGCATTGGTCGCTGAGGTGATGTTTGGATGACGTCTTTTCTTTGGGAAGCCCCTCGTTGGATTGGTTGGTCTCTTGATGAAGCAGAGGCTTGAGCAGTTCTGCTGAAAAGTCTTAGTTTGCAAGACTTTAAGTTCTTTGAAGATTTCAACTGAGTTTCACTGAAGTGTTGAGTTTTAGATGACTGGTCGCTTTGATGGTAAGCGCGGGAGCACAAGTTGGGAGTGCTCTTAACATGGCGACAGGCGAAAGCAAGCAAGCAAATCTGTTCTGCATTGGGTTTTGTGATCCGCGCATAAGTCCGTCCTACGACGCGACCTTCCAATCGACTTGTTGCAAGGCGGAGCTTGCATACATTACCATAATGCTCCAATTTATTATGTGGAGAAATTAAGATTTGCAGGTTTTGTTAATAACTCCTATATAGTGTCGTACACACATACTGTTTGAAGTAACAGCTTTTCACTTATTTCAATATTCTGCAATTATCACAAGTTTCTGTTCAATACTAAACTTCACATCTCATCTCCTGGACATGGGCTAATAATCTGTCGCTTTCTGTTTATCGGATTATTAATTTATGCATTAAATGGTCAGGGGTGTCACGTATCTGGTCCTTGAAAGCCCGTAACACAAAGATAGTTTTGTCTCCTCGTTTGAGTTAGGGTTTAAGCACTGTTTTTTTATTTGAGTCTCTTGAGGGATACGCTAGATAGTCCAGGAACTGCTTCAACCCTTCACTGACCCTGCATGAGTTTTACGACCACAGCTGGCTGCAGAGGAGTGCCTCAGTTTGTCTTAATCGAATGTGGTTTTTTCATGTGTGGATTCAATAGTGTAAGTGAGTCCGCTGTAAGACAGAGATCCTACAGGGTTGAACCTTTGTAGGACTTGCTCAGCCTCCTCGACAGCTTCTTTAAGATCAGCATTGGGAGCGTCAAGTTGAAGTTCCCTGTTAATTCTAGCAGAGAGAGAGAGAGAGAGAGAGAGAGCAAGAGAGAGTAAGAGAGAGAGAGAGAGACTTTTACAAGAGATGGCTTCTTTAAAGAGCTGCTGGAGTATGTGATCTGATGTAACTGCAAGACAGAAAAAATGACTTCACAAAAAGGTATTAAAGGTGTGGCATGCATTGTGGTTACTGTGCTTTACAAATAGTATAGCGTAAAAACACAGTTACTGTGGTAAAACCATGGTAAATGCTGTGGTTATTGTGCTTTAGTAACTACAAATACCACAGTAAAACTACGGTTACGGTGGGAGAAGCATGTTAAATGTGTTGTAGTTACTGTGCATTGGCTACACATGACAAGGTCGAGCAACAGTTAGGCTACTATGGTAAAAATATGGTAAATTTGTGGACTTTTTACATGATCACGACTATCAAGCGATACCGGGTTGGTTGATTTATTGTGCAGTCATCAGCCATGTCTAAAAGCTGAAGACCCTTGTCACAACATGATTAAAAATGGTTTTATTTATTTCAAACTGCAACAGGTCTATATACAGTAGAAGTTAGCTTAGGCTAATGTCAATGGTAGGCTAGCAGCTGTGCTAACTGAGCAGCCCACTGTTCCATAATTTGAACGCATGCGCTGCCATTTTAACACATGACCCCATGTAACGTGATGCAGAAACACTGAAATAATTAAAATAATACCATTAACCACGAGAGCTCATTACAAAAAGAGATCTTTGCCCTTACCTGTTTGAAGGTGTACGCGCATCAGGTGAACTGGGCAAAAGGAGCCTCGCTGGTATTTGGACGCATCTGCTCTCCACCGAAGTTAATGTGAAGGATTGGTGTATCATATGCATGCAAAACTGGCATTTGGCGAATACATTCATTCATACTGCTCATTATTGGTTGATTTCGCTCACCTGAATCCAATGTTCTGCTAGTCTCCTGCTCTATTCGAGCGGGGTTAAGCTAGTTTTGTTTTCGATATTCGTGACACATTCAGAGATAAATGGCAATAACTCCAAAACGACTTGCCCTAAAAAAATCGAAACAATGTGACCGCCAAAAGGGCAAAGCTGATTATGTTTCACAGCCACCTTTTTTCATAATTTTCGCTCGATGTAATAAGCACTGCCCCGCACAAGCCGTCGCAATGTGCATTAAGCCGGGAGAGCTCGCTCTTCGCGCAGCTTTCGGTAAGGCATATCTATTACAAAGGAGATTTAAAGGCTCAGTTATCTTCCTGACAGAAAAAATAAACAAACACAACACAGAGGGATACATAACTCAGAATATTTATTTCAAGATGCACAAAAAAAGAAACTGTACACTTTATTTGTTTTCTATGAAATTGCAGAGGTTTATTTTTCATTTTTTTTATCAAGTGAACAGTTGTACGGTTTCATTTTTTCAATCTTGAAAAAATATTGTGTTTGATTAACTTTTCTGTTTGGAAGATTAATGAGATTTTATATCTCCTTTGTAAATGCTTTACAAGGTATGAACAATCCTCACTTTAGATGAGCTCACAAAAATAGATGGCTGGCAGCTTCTAAATGTTTTATAACTACCTGACCTAATCATGAATTACAGCAGGAATATGTTAATAAAGTATTTATTAACACACTGAGCAACTATTATCATGTGTTTAAATAATACGATTTATACATTTATAAATGTAAGATTTATAAATGTGCATTTAAATAGTTTATTAATCATTTACATACACTTTCTAAATGATCTTATGGACCACTGACAACTCCTAAATAACTGGTTTGTGAACAATGTAATGCTTAATTTAAAAATGATTAACTGATCGTTAATAAAATATGAAAATACAATTATTAAACATTATAGATATGCTCAAAAACAAAACATTTATAGCTGTATTTGTAAACTACCTAATGTTGGGACAATGCTTTATAAAGAACGAATTGACTATTTACTATAATGCTTAACTAATGATTCATAGCGTGCAGTTATTATAGTGTTTCACAATCCACTTTGATTAAAAGTGGGAGAAGTGCAGCTCCTTTTATGTCCAAACAATGGAAAAAAACAACAGAAATGATGACAGAAATTGCATTTCTGGGTGAATTGATCATTTATTGGAGGGAGAGAACAATGGTTTAATGTGTTTGGGTTTCCCTGCTTTATTTCAGGCCGTTTTATTTCCCGAATTTATACAGGATTCAGACTTTAATTGACCAAATATTGGAATGAATGAGACTGTGGTGGTTTTAACGAGTGTGTGTGTTTTAACGAGTGTGCTGCCGAAATCAAAGACAAATATTTAAAACCAAAAATGATGAGCGATGTGCCAACAAGGTTTTCAAACATAAATGTGCAAATATTAAAGCTGGGATCATGCAATTCCCTTTTCTACCAGTAGGGGTAAAATTGAAGGTTGTGAAAGATGTCCACTGTCGCTCTCTATTGCTTGACACTGGTCACATGTCTACAGCCCCTTTAACTAAAAAGCTATTACAAAAACACCGCCCACTGAGGCATAGCAAAAAACGAAGAAAATATGCACTTTCCCCACGGTCCCTTACCGAAAGCTGCGCGAAGAGCGAGCTCTCCCGGCTTAATGCACATTGCGACGGCTTGTGCGGGGCAGTGCTTATTACATCCAGCGAAAATTATGAAAAAAGGTGGCTGTGAAACATAATCAGCTTTGTCCTTTTGGCGGTCACATTGTTTCGATTTTTTTAGGGCAAGTCGTTTTGGAGTTATTGCCATTTATCTCTGAATGTGTCACATATATCGAAAACAAAACTAGCTTAACCCCGCTGTCTATTCGTGCCATTGTCGGCGCCCTGTCAGGTATTTGTTGCTTCTTCCATTTGTTCTGTGTTTCTATTTCTCCTTCCCCGTTTCCTAGGCCGCATCCCCACAAAAGCTCCGTCGCCTCCTCCTCTCCTCTCCACCCTCTAACTCCTCCCCTCTCTCCTCTCTAACTCCTCCCCCTCTCGCCTCTCTAACTCCTCCCCCTCTCCACCCTCTAACTCCTCCCCTCTCGCCTCTCTAACTCCTCCCCCTCTCGCCTCTCTAACTCCTCCCCTCTCCACCAGGGGCAGTTCTAGACTGCAGTAACTGGGGGTCCAGACAGGGGCCACTTGTGCTTTTAGGGGGCACAATTTTCAAATTGATCTTAAACTACTTTAAGTAACCTATTATTCATTCAGTCATTTTCACCATGTCATGTATCGCTGCAATCTAGATGTAATCTATAACAATTTCAACTAAAATGAATGTTTCATTTCTTTGACAAATAATTTTGTATTGTAGTATCAGAGGCATCATTTATGAGATGGCATGAACAAAGAGGGGGGTGCTCTCATGCTTGTCATATGACACACAGCAGCCATAAACAGATATAGGCTTATGTCTCTACTGGGAAGAAAACCATCACAGAATATTGTAATGATTTCCACAACAAATAACCATTAAAACTATTAAAAATGGTTTCTGTAGTGTGTTTTGGGACATATCCCAGTAGGGTGTATTGGTTTTAACAAGCCACCAACAGAAGGGAACCAATTACAGTAGAGTCCAACAGGGTACATTACAGTTTCCCTTAAAACCAATGCAAGTCCCATTATAACCAGTAAAACCATTACACATTTTCTAATGGTGTCTAATGTTTTATTCAGCAGGGGTTTTATTTTTTCTATATTCCCAAAATACGTATATCATGAAATATCTAGATTCTCAAATATGTGCAAGTAAATGCATTTTGCACCTTTATAGATTATGTTAGTTCTCTAGTAAAGTAGCCTAATAGTATGAATTAACTTTGCATAAAAATTCGTCTTTTTATGCTCTTTAACCTATAGTGAGATAATTCGCCTCAGTTCAAGCTGCATATGAATCAATTCTATTTTCTTCTGTTTGGATTAACTAGCCGAGTAGACAGATATGAATGTTTATTCATAACCATACTGAAAATAAGTAAATATTGTTAGCTGATGCTAACTGTCTAGCTAACAAGCTTGCTGGTGCTAAATTGAGGTAATTTTTAGAAATAAAGTCGAAATTTTTTTATTCAACCACCTAGATAGATTACATCTGGGGGAAAAGAAAGGATGTGATGTTCAGAACATGGTAACTACAGTAATGATCACAGTGGGAAGTGATGCCCTCTGGGGGCATTTGGTCAGGGGTGTTTTCAGGGGTGTTTGAGAAGAAAAAAAATCATTATAAAAATATAATTATTTTCCTTAAAATGCTCTTCCTAACTTCAGGGCTTATTCTCATGTCATATATAACTGTGATGTTCTGCAAAACAACAAGCTTTAAAACACTTTTTTTCTTACTGGTGAAAATCAGATGATCAGATGATCTGTTTTCTCTCAGGTACTTCGCAGTGTAAGCTTCACAGTGAACATTACTACATCACTCTCGTCAACGTAGTCCACATCAACAACACAAATATATCTTGACTACAAATAGTGGTTATTTTGGGAAAATCCCAGGTATTTTGAGCAGTAGGATTATAAAAAATATGTGCTAATATAAAATTAAATTAAGTAGCCTGTATAAAATTGCAAAATAAATCTATCTATCAGTACTTTTTTACTTAAGTACATAAAAATTGAGTCGGGATCAGGAAATCCCACATTCAAAGTCCTGTAAAAACTTCTGATAACTTCCTGTTATCAGAATGTTTCCCGTCTACAAAACACTACTAATAATTCCACTGTACCTCCAGTGTGGCAGCAGAATCTCAGACACACACACAGACACGATGGCTCAGTTTTCAGTTGTTGTGCGGATGGCTGTGGCCCTCAAAGACGCTTCATCTTTGTGTAAGTGCATCTTTAATCTCTACCCTAGTGAAAAATAAATATACTTAACTATTTAAAATGATAAGCATACTAAAAATAGATTGACATGTCTATACTAACTGAAAACACACTCTAAATGTAGAGCACTTTCATGCTTTCATCTAGCACAAACTTAGTGCACTACAAATTAATTAGTAAAATACTATACTTTTTACAAATGCATTTGAGGAAGGATTAAATATACACATCCATCCTTAAGAAAGTACACTGGCTAGGTTTTTAATTCCATCTACAACATGCTTTAAAAAAGTGATTTTCATAATTGGTGTTCTCTGAGCACAAAAAAACCCACTTTAAATATGACCTACACACACATATAATGACACAATGAGCAATTTGCAAATAAAACCATTTAATTTGTTAAATATTGAAGTAATACTTTAGTAACTTATTTTATTGAATCCTCTGTTGACCTGTTATGATTAATACGCTGTATTTGAGTTCTACTGGAGTATAAAAATAGTATAGATAAAAATTAATATTTTGAGTTGCAAATAATAATCATTCATAATCATGCAGTACTTTGTTTTATAATTATGATCTTTTACCTTTTTTTTATAATTTAATCACACTTCACATTCGACTCGGTTCATAATCCTGCCGCGCCTCAGCGCCACTCACATCATTTTCCATGAAATTACATTATATTTGTCCCAAATTATTGTTAATGTAGGGGAGAGCGGGGCACAAAGTAACACTTTTTAACTTTTTATCCACAGTAATGTCACACTTATCTAGTACAAATATGTCGCTTTGTTTCATAATTACAGTGTATGTTTTTCGTTACCCTCAAAATTTGGAAGTGAAATGTGACAACATGCCCCGTAGGTGGGGTACATTGTAACATCTGAGGGGCACGTTGTAACATGTTCATATGACAGCTTAAAATGTTATCTGATCGCATGAAGAAAATACACAAGACAAACTAAAATATTTTGTCAATAAAATAAAATAATTATTTCAAATAAAATAATGGTGTTTCAGGCTCATCATCCCCACAGATTTTAGGTTAGTTTGATTATTAACTTGATAGATGTATAGTGCTTTTTGTGTTTGAACAAACTCTACAGGGCTAGTATATTCGCGTATGGGTTGAGAAATTCATTTTGCACGTCATGATGTAAGCTTTTCATTTTAAGCATTTTGTTTTAAAAACGAATTTAACTGTTCAGGGACATTAAGCAGTGGGGCAGAATTAATTTTGGCAAACGCGCGAGCGCACTTCTAAACTAAGAGTTATTTTTCGCTCCTTGTGTTTAAATGTTGGAACACACATAGTTAGTTATGTGTCAAAATGCCTGTCTCCTCGTCAACACCGTCATTTGTGTCTTAAATGAACGTTAATAGTTAAAGATAAAGCATGTGCACTAGTTCCTGGCATTATATGATGAGATTTTAAAGGGATATAGTTCACCCAAAAATTGTAATACTGTCATAATTTACGCAGTTTCAAGTTGTTCTGAACCTGCATGCATTTTTTTGTTCTCCTCAAAATAAAAGAAGATATTTTGAAGAATATTCGTAACCACCAGAAAGTTTCTGGTCCCTGTTGACTCCAGTAGTGTTGTTTTTTCATACTATGGAAGTCATGGGGGCACAGACACTGACTGGTTACCAGTAGGCTATTGTTCCAAATACATACGTTTGCATTCAACAGCAGAAGGAAACTCATTCAGGCTTAGAACAACAACAACATAACTTACCTTTTCGGGTGAACTATTCCTCCAAAGCGGCCTAATATATCTGCTGATGCTATTTGTGTCAATAATGTAAACTAAACATTAGAAAGAAAATCCCTCACTGTCCTTGACCAAAGCGCTTTTGTAAAATAATCTATATTGAATTTATACAGTGAAGACTATTTGGTCTATTTGTTGTCTATTTATTTCATACAATATAGTATTTCTTATTCAGTGCTTGTAGGTCAATTTCTTTCTTCTATTGTAATGCATGACTGATTACTTGTCTTCAGTAAGTTGGTTTTTACTTAGGCTAGTATTTTTTATTTTTTTATTTTGTGATATTGGAATTGGTAACAAGAATTGTGAAATTGCAATGCATACAATTTTTTGGATTGGATAAAAATCCTATTTTAAGCTATATATATCATTATTGTGATGGGGGGCCCTGCAATAAGTCATAGCCCTGGGGCCCAGTGAGGTCTTAATGCCTGTGGTGGGTACGGTGGCCATTGGTAAAAAAACAAACAAAAACATTTCTGTTGACCACTTGAGTGCGTCAGCCCTCTGGTATGCCTGATTCAGCCCTGGGCGCAGCTTTCCCGCTGACTGGAGATGCATGCTGTTAATCCAGTATGGCCTACTAAAGTCACTTTTGCCGTTCAACAGAGCAAGATACATAAAAAGCTGAGCTGTATTGTCCGTACAGTATCTGTGACTTTACAAACGACCCAACGAAATGGCCAGTGTCGTTTCCTGACGTCATTTCTTGTAACCCGATTGAGTCTCCAGCTAGAGACAACTGTAATTATCAGTATCCCATGGTCATTGTGAGACTATTCACTTTATCCGTGGAATAAGGGCTCATTCTTTTGATGGCAGCTAGTGTTTATTAGGATGGTTTTACCTGCTCGTTGTTTAGGTACGTGTACGATCATTTATATGCTCAGTAAACGGTCTTCTCCAACCAAGTCGATCTGCAGCAATCTCTCTCTCTTTACGGCGGGAGAACCAAATCAGTGACATACACAACACAAGGTACATCTCAGTTGATTCTCACTTTATTATTGTACAAACAGAGGCTCATATACATCCTTGAGAACTGGTATGAAGTGGTTTAATCGAGGA